>NC_087436.1:20820480-21122813 GCF_036321535.1 Camelus dromedarius
ACAAATGATATAAGGGACCTTGCCCTCCTCCCTGATGGCATGAGTCACAAAATCACCGTGTAATGTGTCCAGTGTAGACAGGCTGGCCGTCTCTTGCTGAGCACTATGAGGGCCACTGAAGACCACGGCTTTGGAGAGTTTTTAGGCAGTTTTGCGTAGTTTCTCATGGAGAAATTACCTGCATTATCCTGATGTTAGTCAAAAGTTAAATATTGTCTATTATTTTAAGACATTCTCTTCAATAACAAATGAAAACTTACAAACAAGGCTCAAGATGACAAGCTGAAATTTGTCAGACACCAAGGAGGACGTTCACGGAGACACACAGGACTGAATCCTCATTTAGCTTCGAATTCTTTCAGGATCCTGAATACTACCTGATGGCAGTCTTAGGGAAATCATTAGAAATCCACGTTGAATGTACTTCCCTTTCTGCCATATTTTACTTAGGGGAAGGGGTAACAGTTTGGGGGGAGAAAACAGTCACAATTTCAGTCGCCTATTAGACTTTGGCAGAGTTGTTTAAAGTTCAGGGCGCTTTTTTAAAAATGCAAGTCAAAAACCCCAATACCTCCTCCCCCTCCTCCTCCTCCCCCGCAGAGACCGCTTAACATAATGAGCTGCGGTTTGTTGATGCGATATGAGTCGCCTGCTAATAGTTGTGTTTAAAATTCCTGTTTCTTATCTCATTTACTGATTGATGGGAACTTGACTTCGCAGACCTTCCTCCCCGACCATCCTCCTCCCCAGAAGAGTGAATCATTTGAGGCGGGGAACATTACACAACACGTTCGCTTCCTCGCTAAAATCCTGGTTCGGTCGCATCACCTCGCCGGATGCGCAGCGCCCCCCCGCCCCGCGCCCGGCCCCGGGGTAGCGTCTGCATCGTGTCTTATCAGAACCACCTGAAGAGCCCGGCCACACAGGGCGGCCTTCCTTAATTTAAAATCCACCGGGGGGGAGAAAAATTTGTCAGCAAACTCCAGCCTATGACAAAAGGCATGCCCGGGTCTTTATTTTTGTACTACTTTCCTTCTTGAGTCAGGCTCCCTGGTTGGAACAAAATAAATAAACAAATAAACAAGAAGTCTCGGCGTTACTCTCCCAGAGATCCAAATTAAAAAAAAAAAAAATCCAATGATTTCCTACGGCCCCGTCTGTTTTGCAGTGTTTTTTCTTGTTTTTCTTTTTCGGTGCTTTTTTTTTTTCCTCCCCCTGTAGATTCTGAAAAGAAATAAGCGGCTGTAGGCATCGCCTGTGGCTCTCTGGTCGTGCTCCTTGGGTGGTCTGAGCCGACTTTATGATTTATTCAGCTAATGGGAAGGGAGCATGACCCCCATGGCCACAGAAAGAGAGCTGCATGTGGGTTTAATGCTTTCACCACAAAAATGTCTGCTATGACTAAGTTCTGCGGCTGAAGTCACTGTCTGAATGGTGCTAAAAAGGAACTTAGGCATTAAGTGTGCACTATTTACTATAGATCGGCTCTTGGGATTAGGCCAAGGGGTTCGTACTCAGTTTCAAAGAATAGCATGGGAGTTGCTAGGAAAATGAGAGCTGTGCAATTTATTTTTGCCAGTCTCCCTGGTGAGTTACCCGGTGAAGGATTTACCTCATATGCTTTTTTTTTCCCCCTTCCCTCTGTTACTAAAGACTCATTTAAAACGTGCCAGTGTGTGCATTTTGTAGAGTTATTGTGGAGGTATCCTTTTTTTTTTATCCCCCTGCTGTTGATTGCCGCCGTGAATCGCTGTGTGACTGTTCTTTAATGCTAATCTGAAACTATAAAAGAATGCCTGATAGTGAAAGAAAGAAAAAGGGAAAGAGAGGGAGAGAGCCGGCCATGGAGTGAAAGTTCCCTTTGCCACACGCTGCCGGCTGGAGAGGACCCTTTGATGCAGTGAGGGTCCCCCTACCCTGCGGCAGCAGCGTTCTGGGCGCAGAGGAATGAACGCATTTTGCTCCACCTCGATTCCTTGGCAGTGAGGGAAGGGGATGGATGAAGGGGGGAGGAGGGAGACAGGAGACCTGTTTGTAATTTTGACTAAGATGGATGGTCTTTACAGTCGGCGTAATACCTGCTGTGGCTGTTGCAGCACGTTGGCCTCTGCTGGACTCACAAATGTGCACAACTGAGAAGTGGATCCCTCTGATGTCTGTGGCTCGGGTGCCTGGCTCCAAAACGCAGCGAGCCCTTTGAAAATGTGCCTCAATAGTAATTTGTACCCCAAGGACCACAGAACACCCTGGGCTAGTCCAAGTCACTGGCTTTCAAACATCGCACGTGTCAGAGTCCCTGGTGACTGCAGCTTAAAACAATTGAGAAAGAGTAGACTTAGCTCTATGCCAGCCGGATTTCATTACTACAGGAATATGGACCCCCACCACCACCTCCCACCTCCCAGTTGTGCTCTGGGACTCCATTTTCAGTTCCTGCTCCAGATTTTTCCCTGTAAAAGCATTTGTCTTGTATCCCTGCAAATCAGTGTCACTTTGTGTAATAAGGGTTAGCAATTGAGACTTCGGGGCTGAACTCATTTCCCATTAAGCAAGCCTTAGAGGTAGTCTTAGTCTGTGTTCTGCAGGCCTTTGTAACCCTAAACACATCATTCAGGGAGGCAGGCCTTCATTTTCCCCATCTGTGAAATGGGCTGCATTAGACTGGTTGGCTATTGGGCCGCTAGAGATTAACAAGTTTATCAAAAGAGCATACTTGGCCTTTCATTTTTCCTAGGCCTGAGAAGACAGGCAGTGTCAGGAAAACCACTTCCCTAAGTCATTCTGCCTTCCCTGCAGGTAGATTAAAAAATAAGAAAATCACAGAATCTCATCGTTTCACTTTGGCTTGTTCCCTGTCTCCTTCTCTCCTGTCTTCTCTCTAAAACCTCCTTTTACAGTTTCAAACGGGGAGAACTCCTTCCCTCAAAAGGTGAGAATGTAACGGTAAGATACCTATTGAGAATAAATACCTCATTTAAAGCTAAACTAAACCTAAATCCTGGATTAGATCCTAGAACAGAAAGAGGACATTAGGGGAAAAACTGGTGATATCTCACTAGTCTGTCACAGAATTAGTAGTATTGCACCAATATTCATTTCTTTGTTGGGGTGCACATCATGGTTACATAAGGTGTTCATATTAGGGGAAGCTGGGTATAGGGTCTGTGAGAACTCTGTACTATCCCTGTATCTCCTCTATAAATCTCAGGTTACCTCAAAATAAAAAGTGTTAAAAACAACAACAACAAATAATTCTTGTCCAAAGACTCATTTATTTTCAGCCCCGACTGATAACCCCAATCTCTTCCCCACATCCACTGGATCCCCCACCCGGTATATTTTCTATAGCTGTATAGAAAGTTCATTTGCATAATACTCAGTTTAAAGGCCCACTAATGCAGCCCAACTCTTAACATATTATTCTTGCCAAACTGTTATTAGTTGCCTGCACACGTTAGATACCGTACTACGCAATTTGTGCTCGTTCTCTGTCCTCTAAGGACACTGTGCTCTGTGAGGGAAAAAGAAAGCCAGGTATAAATAAAAGCCCCAGAATAAAAATGGTGATGCTATTCAATGTATTAAATGCAATGTTGAATTTGCAGTTCAGGACAGTTGTTTTTCCTGCGTTCATGAATGAACTCTGATGAGGCCACTTTGCCAGATGTCACACCTCCAGTAACTCAGCTGCACCACCAGGCATATCCGCGCTCGGCAAGTTATCTTCAGGCCGAAGGAAACTGCACACATCGCACCTGAGCAAAAGAGCCACAGCTGTCACATCAAGGACAACGTTTTTAATGACAGAGGTTTCCTGAGCACTGAGTATGGTATCGTTTTTCTTCCTCTGTGTCCTTCCGGCCCAGATCAAAAGGGCAGGATGCGTCGTGAATGGAGGTGAGATACCACCTGAAATATAACTGCCTTTCAGGCCTTGTCCAAGCCCACGGTTGTTTTTGGCATCGCACGTTCATCCTTGGGTCCAGAGCGGCGAGTGAGAGGGAGGGAAATGTGAGAAGAATTGCAAGGGAGTGGGAGAATGAACACCAAAGGAATCTTGCTACGATGTGGGTTTCCCACCCTAACCAAGGGAAGCGCGCTGGGCAGATGGATCTGTCTCGGTCTGCCTGTTTCTGGCACACAGGTGTTTCAGCTTTATTCAGCCAGGAAGCAGCTCTCCCCCACCCCAACCCCACCGCCACTCTTTTTTTTTTTTTTTTCAGGGGAGGGTGTTTTGGGGAGGTGGGAACACCCACGATTGTTTCTCAGAATAAGAAGGCGGCAGGGGTTGGGGGAGGGAGCACAGCCCACCCACCGCTTATAGATTTGCCCGCTTTCCTGCGGGTCAGCCTTATTCTGCAAGGTGTAAATCAGAGGGCAGATGCCTGATCTGGGACGTTTTCCAGATGCACGTCGCACAAAGGCCCATGTGTTCTCATTGTGCGGAAGTAACATGCCATCGGAGCAGATCTGGGACACCAGACCCGTGTTGGGACGTGTCATCCTGTCCGCAGGTCTCATGCTTAGCAGAGAATGATGTTGCAGACACCGAGTGGGAGCTCGGAAGCCCAGGGAGTGGATGGTTAAGAAAAGCCGCCTTGTCCCTGCCCCCCGCCCCCCTCCACTCCGCCACCCCAGGAGGCTGCAGACAGACCTGATGGGCTGCTTGGCGAAGTTCAGTGCCAGACAGCGCCTGCCAGATGTGCTGGGGAGGGCGGGGCCCATGAAAGTCAAGGAGGAGCAGCTCCAAACAGGCCGGCACTGCCCCGGGAGCCTCTGGAGTCCCGCTCCCCCACCGCTCACTTGGCAGCAGCACCAAATGGACAGAAAGTGTGGCGTTCTCGTTCCTTCTATCTGTAATTGGCCCGGACTCTGTGGGACCCCCGCAGTGAAACTGCTTGGGCATCTGTAGAGTTTTCACTCCCTCTCCCATTTTTTTGAAGTGAATTTTCTGGGCAGAATCTGAGAGTAAATTGTTTTCTTGAAAGTAAATCATATGCTAGGAGGTTGCATTAACTTCCAGATCATTTGGGTGACATTTGCTTACTTCCTGCCCCAGTCTGGAATTAATATTGCATCCAGAAAGCTCTTAAGGGAGGCCTTAGTCATAGGGAACATACATTTCCAGTTGTGTTAACATCTCTCATTTTCCTTTTTACAGGATTCTTTTCCTCCTTTCGTTCGGAGTGATGCCTGTGTCTTGTCAATGTGTATCTCACCTCCACCTGACTTCCTATGATCCAACTCTCTTTTCTCTTGGCAGTTGCTCTTCTAGAGCTGGTTTAAGTGCCTTACTCTTACTTATCCTCACTACGTGGCGTTAACATGCTTTCGGTGACTGCTGGGAATGCGAAAACTTACATTTCTGCTCAGTTGTAATAACTAGGCTGGTATCGGGTACAACAGTTTCTTCCTTTAATCACACCACCTTTTTCCCTTGTGTTCTTCTTGAGTTAATGATTCCATTTCTTAGGCCTGTGTAACAAGCCACCTCGAGTCCTTCTAGGAAGTTGTTAGCATATAAAATACAATTAATTAGTGAAATGGGGACTGCTGGGGTAAAGACCAATGGGGCAGGAAATAGGTGGGATTCTTCAGAGGATATTGCCCTCAGCCCCAAAAGACTCCAGAAATAACCAATAATAGGATTGTGAATTATGGAAATTCCAGTCTCTCCGGAATCCACTTGAGGTCATAATTCAACTGGAAATTATCTTGGTTTTGCTGGCTTATTTTCCCACCCTGTTTGCAATCCTGTTTTCTAGTTTCCCTCAAAACCACTAAATAAATTCCAGACATATTACTCTATTAAGAAAAATAAATTTCTTATCCACCTGTTAATTGGACTCAAATGCTTGGGAGGTTGAGACCAAAAGAAAGATCCCCTAGCTCACCCTGCTCCTCAGCCCAGCATTAAAGGGTAGAGGAGTCATGGATTAAACAGAAACTGCTTTTTTGGACTGTAAGAAATTTTAACCTAGTAATGTTGAAGATTTTTTTTTATCCTTTTCTACAGAGAAAAACCTTTCTTTTTTTTTTTTTCCTAAGCAAAATGAACTGTACCACCTGGCACCAGAATTAGAAACTTGCTTTAAAATTACAGCATTAACAATTGTGTTTTTATCTTGACCAAAGTCAAAGATAGCATGATGGGGTGGATACTTTATTCAAAGCCAGAGTCACGTACAAAGTATTAAGTTGGAGAGGTAGGTAGAGGCCAAAGAGAAAATAGCTTTTCAGTGAGATGGTCTGTACTGATAACCAAAACACCAGAGAGAAGCAACATTTTTAAAAGCCATTTTTAATTTTTGTAATTTATAGAAAAGTAGAGTCATATTTCAGTCTACAATTTAACAAGGGAATAAGTATAATTTTTGCGCTCACTTAGTAGGCACTAATAGTCTTCAGGTTTAGAGTGTACTGATAATTTTTTCATATAAAATTGTTTTCAGGGCCAGCTGCACTCTTATCACCACCTGTAACATCATTTCCACCACGAAGAATAGTGAACAGCACATTTAGGCATTTGTGAACGTAATTTTGCAATATCAGTGATTGGAAAGTGATTCATGAGGTGCCTGGCATGTAGCAATCTCTAATTTTGCTAAAAAGCATATTTAAGAGAGGCTTTGGAGTCAGAGCCCAAGTCAAGTCTTGGCTCTGTTACCAGTGACGAGTGACCTTGAATCAGTTACTGAACCTTTCTGGACCCCATCTTGGAGTCATAATAACACCTACCTCATATGGTTATCAAGAGGATTGAGTTTAATGAAATGCAAGCTAAAATGCTTGGTGCAATGCGTGGTGTTTGGTGAGCAGTCAAAAGAAGAAAGAAAGAACTCACAGTGAATGAATTGCAAAATCTGTGAGGTTCATGTCACTTTTAGGTCATTAAGTTTGTGAGGGAGCAGTTATCATGGATTGTGTAATGCAAATATAGGTTTATAATTGTATTGTTTTCTGTTCCACCTATAGATTAACTTTCATTAGTTAATAAGAGCTTATTTTCTATTAAAAAAAACCAACGAGCTAGAAGAGAAAACTAAGAGCTTGTCCCATAGATAGATGGATGTTGAGAAAACGTGGAAAAGCTTAGGAAGTGATGGTTCTCAGCCAGCCAGTGGAAGTGTGAGATGCTCACGGCAGAATGTCAATTTGCTTGTGAGTTGGAGCCATGATGCAAATAGATCCACCTCATGCCTCATTTTAGAATAAAAAGTAATTTGTAAAATTATTTTGTTAACTGCTCCAACCAAGGCAAGAGCTGTCAGGGTGAGATAAAACTGTAGTGACGGTGAAAAGAATAATTCATTTGTGGTCTGAGACACAAGAAATATGTAACTTTCAGCAGGAATACAGTCTAGGCGTATGTATGGAGCTTGGGCAATGTTGTAAATGCACAAATTTGGGAATTTTGACCACCTTCATTGGATCTAGTGTGAAAGCCATCAGAGGGCTGGGTGGGTACAAATCTGCTATAATTTCAAGCACTTGTATCGGCAGCTACTTATCACACTGCTGGATGCCAAAGAACTGGATATATGTTAAAAGAGTAAGGACAACTTCTGAAGGGTGAATAGTCAACAGAGCGGTTTTTACTTTGCATTACAGCCTGTCGCTACTCTATCCATTCTTAATAACACCTTGTGGCCCTTTCCCAACCCAGTCCTTATCTCTATCCGTACGGACATAAAGATGGTGATGAAAGATGCAGCAGAAAGAATAACACGGGTAACAAAGGGAACAGCAGAAATCACAGAGTGGTGGGGTTGGAAGGAGCCTGAGAAATGATTCATCTGACCTCCTGGTTTTGCATATCTGAAGGTCTTGCTTCTGAGAGGTAAAGTGACTTCTGAAGCCACAAATTTAATGTGATATCTAACATTCGAACTCAGGAACCTTGATTCTTTTTTTCCACGCAGTCTCTTCTCTTTAACTTAGTACCCAAATGGTCCCAGTTACACCTCTGCTGGACCTGTCACCCTTGTCTTGTTCTGACCTGCTTATATTTTTCCATTGCATAGCTAGAACATGACTGAAAAAGGCGAGTGAGAAATTGGACAATTTATTTAACTTCGCACATCAATCAAATTAGTGAGTAAGCGGCCAACTTGAATGCTTTCTTATCCTTAGTTTCTTGAGGAAAATAATGTTTGTTTTGAATATGTGATTGTTCCGGACTGGATAATTTTTATGTATATGTTTGAATTCTGTGCCACTTTGTATGTTTTGGGTAATCAGGATATCAATTTAAATGTGAGCATTTATTTAGTATATAATGACTAGTGCCAGAAAATTGAGGGCAGTAAAATTATATACACGGTAGTTTTCCATTCTTTGAAGAGCGCATTAGCGTTCTTGCATAGCTATGCTTCAAGTCATCTGGCAGTCCTTAGGACTAAATTGCTAAAATAGTGTGCTCATTTCTGAAAGACTGATGATGTGAAGTGATTTACAGTTAGGTCCTCCTTTGTTGTCTTACAAGCTTTCTGGTGTAATACTGTCATCGGTCATGGCTGGAAGGTTTATTATTTCTTTGGGCTCCTCCTCTCACCATTAACCAATATTTGTCACCGTTCCACGTGACAGGTCTCTCTCAGACATGACTTTCCAACTTCTGCATCTTTTTACCGTGAATCTTTTCTTTATTATCTTGTTAAGCTTTCCCAAGGGAAGTTTTCTGGGTCACGGATGAAGATTTCAATTCTTCTGTTTTTTCTTTCCTTTTTTTCATGATTGATGTCTCGTGTCATGTTGACACCATGACATCAACAGGCAGCAACTTTTATTTTAAAAACGGTATATTTGCTGTAGGAGTCCCTCAGAAGAGATCTGCAGCTCTTTCTTTCTTTCTTTCTTTCTTTCTTTCTTTCTTTCTTTCTTTCTTTCTTTCTTTCAAGGAAACTTTTCCTTCTTTTCTAATCTGAATCGCTGTCTGAGAGACTGAAAAGTGTATTATTACTAACAAAATACATGAGGATTTATTGTTTCCTGTGTGCTAGCCACTTTGCTCAACGGTCTAATTTAATCCTTACAACAACCTAAAAGATAGATGCTCTGTTAGTCCTTTTAGAGATGAAAACCACCCAGGCTCTGGCAAGTCACAGTGCTCAAGGTCCTCCAACATTAGTAAGTGGCAGAACAGGGCCAGAAGCCAAGGTTATCTGACCCCATCATTAGGGCTCTGAACCACCATAACACGTGCTTTCCCACTGGCTCACCTTATCTCTGTTGGGGGTTTCACACTTAAATTGTGACTTGGGTGGTTTCTTTAGGGCAAGTGTTATTGATGACAGTTGTGTCTGACAGTGGCTTATCTTTGCAAACAATACAAACCGAACCTGAACTTCAGAAGTTTTTTAAAAATGCTACATTTCGAGTAGTGTATGACTAATTCAATACATATTTTTGAACAAATTGTATGAATGGATAAATAATCTATGCAGTTCCTTTCTCTTTGGTAAAAAGTACATAAACCTCCCGTGTTAGATCGCTTTGTCCTCATATACACACTGCAAGCTCAGTTCTAAAGAGCGGTCACCTTTTAAAGCAAATAACTCCAAGTAATGAATCCCAGCATTTTCCTTGCCATTTCATGGCATCTGTTGTTAAGAACCCCTCATCCTGAAGGTTTCCATTCTACTAAATTTTAGTTGTTAAGTGATGAGGCATTAATTTTATCTGTTTAAGGAGCTGGACAACTGTGAGTCAGAAGCAATGCTTTGTGTGATTGAGAGCTACCAAGTGCAGAGCTGAGTGCCTTGCAGAGCCTAGAAACGTTTTAACTAAGTAAATAAACAGAACATTTAATGATTGCGCTACAATGTTATTTCGATTTTTTTCCCTGAATCTGTGTGGAGGGAAGGGTCTCACTGGAGGACAGCGTCCCTTCATGCCTCAGTTTCCTGGAGAGGCACGCCCCGTGAGGGCTGAGACCCCTGCAGACCCGGCTGTGCGTGATAAACTAAGTTCAATAACTCTTGTGTCTTCAACTGACACAAAATGATAAAACTTCAGTTTGCCCTTCTAAGGCTATGAGCTGGCTTGGCACTAGCCCACACGTGAGCAATGGGGCTGTGCTTTGTGCGAATAGAAAACCAGCATTAAATCACCACCTGTATGACGCTTTGTAACCTAGAACTTGGAGGATCTGGGACCAGAACTTTCCCTTTTTCCTTGACATGGTTCCTTTTATGAAAAGCATGGAGAACGAGGCTGGGTGATGCGTCTGAATGCATTATTTTACCACTACTTCGTTCCTCCTTACTTCTTTCACTAGAAACAAGGACACTTTTTTTTTTAAACTAGGACCCAGATTCTCCCTTCTCTTCCTTGTAGTGGAGCAAGAAACACATAGAGATTCACCTTATGAAAGCGGGTGTGAGAAGAGATGGGACTGGAGATGCCTGTCTCTCCTAAGTCCGTAGAGAGCTGTTCCTTATAAATAGAGCAGTTGCTGTTATGAAGTACAAAACCACGCTGTTCTTTCTTTAGATCTGAATAAAGCTTGTTACGCTTTCAGAGTAAGTGTGAAAAAGGCAAGAGAAAAAAAGAGCATTGAGCACGTGAATCCCTTTCTTGTGACCTGGGTTTCCTGATACATCAAATGTGGGGATTGGGTGAGTTACCCCTGGGTCTCCTCCAGTTCTGACTCTACAACTCCATGAAAGAGGCCGGGCACCTGCTTTCAATTTAATCTCTAACATGAGTTTCCTTCTTCTTTAAACCTGCCTTTCTAGTAAGCTGCCACATTTATTACCAGGCTTGTAGTCATTTCCTACTATTCTAAAGAGAATATATACCCAGTTTTTCAGCTCTAGCATTGTTTTCGTACCATAACCTCATCGGGTTGAAACCATTTTGGGAAAACGGCTGCTAAAGCCATCCTGTTTTAGACGTAGTCATGGTTTTGAAGCGACAGTGGTCAGACTACCTTTGGAATGCTAATCCTGAGACAGTGGTTTCCCAACTTTGATGAGAATTCAAAGTGATGTTTTATACCATTGCAACCTGTTTTAACTTATCTGGAGCAAGAAGGAATGCCTTGTGACAGCCCCTTATCCTGGACTTCATTATTTCCGCCTTGGGCTTCCTAACTCTAATTCCCGCTATTCCCATAGACGTTTCATTGTGGGACCCAAATGATCTGTTTTTCATTACTCACTTGCTTCTTTTTTGCTTCTTTTCTTTATATTCCATTACCACAGCATTGACTGTCATCATTATCTGTCGTCCAGCTTAGTCCATGCTTTCAGCCAGGCACCTAAGAAAGATGAGGACAGGCTTAAAGAAAAAGAAAAAGAACCTCAGTCTTAAAGGCATTCTTAGGAAATTCAGAGGGAGGTGCTCTGGCCCCCTCTACCTGGCAGAGATGCTTCTTGGTGGGTCAGGCAAAAGGACAACAGGACCCCTGAGGCACCCACAACTCTTTGCCCACCTGTTGTGGATGGAATCTGCATCATGATAGTCCCCAGGGGAATTTTCTCTTAATAGGTTCTGAATGAACTGGACTCTCTAATGGACTGAAATATCAAAAGGAGTCCACAATAAGGCAGTCTTGTCTCTAGGATGTCTTACAGGTTACAGACCCTTTCCCAAGCCCCTTAAACTACCTGATCTAGCAACTTATCACGCTGCAGAAAGACATGAACGCATCCAAAGAGAATGGTTCTCATCTTAGGCATTTACCCAGACCACCCACCCACTCATCCACTCAACCCTGACTGCCTCTTCTTTGATGCCTCTTATTGCATTCCAGATCCCCATGTCTGCCCCAGGGCCTCTTCACTGTTTTGGCAACTCTTTAAGGTCCCAGCTCCAGTGTGATGAGCAGGACCCTTCTTGGGGATTAATATTCAAAATATTGAATGGCACGTAGAAGGCACTGGCCAATCAGGATGCTGGCTGTAAACAACCAGAACAACAGTTCAGGACGTCCCCAGTAAATATCACTTCACCCTTTCTCCCGTATCCTGACTCAGGCTTCTCCCTTAGTTCCTGCAGAGAGAGGCCTCCCCTGCCTGAGCATCATAGGATAGCCACCAACTACCTTATCTCCCCTGCCGATGCCCCCATCTCAACACTTCAACCACGGATGACAGACAAGATGGGTCCTGCACCATGAAATGAAGACAGTGTTATAATAAGATCACTGTTACCGTATTTGTAACTTTACTTCCCTGGGAGGAAAAGGGTCATCTTCTCTCTCCCAGAGGAGAAGCTGAGCAGATGCTACTGAAGCCCATTCATGTGCCCTCAGGCCTCACTGTTTCCATGCCAACAACCTTGACTGCTGCTGCTAACGATGATCTCTTTGGGGATTTCAGAGGATGGAGTCAGCTCTGCCCTGTGCATGTGGCAGAAGGGAAGTGCCAGGGAATTTGTGCCCCTCCTGGAACTTGGCTGAGAGAGGTCCTGGACTCAGGTTTGAGGAGAAAAGTCCTTTGATACCAGAAAGGGTTGGGCCATGAGGGACCCTACAGGCAGGAACTTAGAAGGACAAAAGAAACATCTAAGAGTTACCATATGATCTAGCAATCCTACTCCTGGACATATATCCAGAAAAGACAGAAACTCTACTTTGAAAAGAGACATGCATCCCAATGTTCGTAGCAGCACTATTTACAACAGCCAAGTCATGGAAGCAACCTAAGTGCCTATCAACAGATGAACAGATAAAGAAGTTGAGGTGTATATATAAAATGGAATACTACTAACCTCTAAAAAAGAATAAAATAATGCCATCTGCAGCAACATGGGTGGACATGGAGATTGTCATACAAAGTGAACTAAGTCAGGCAAAGACAAATATTGTATGATTATCACTTATTTGTGGAATCTAAAAAAATGACACAAACTTATTTACAAAACAGAAATAGACTCATAGACATAGAAAACAAACTTATAGTTACCAAAGGAAAAAAGATGGGAAGATGGATAAATTAGGGGTTTGGGGTTAACAGTTATGCACTACTATATATAAAATAGATAAACAACAAGGTCTTGCAGTACAGCACAGGGAACTATATTTAATATCTCGTAATAGCTTATAATGAAAAAGAGTCTGAAAAAGTGTGTGTGTGTGTGTGTATATATATATATAAACCTGAAACAAACACATCATTGTAAATCAACTACACTTCAAGTTTTTAAAATTTAAGAACTTCTTAAAAATTTAAAATTTAAAAAAAAAGGAAACATCTAAGTGCTGGGATTTAAAGTAAAGTAAACTGAGTGGGGGCAGCACACAGGTCAGGCAAAGCAGATGGGAAGCCAGAGGTGTGCTGGCAACTGGCAAGGAGGTTAGCAGACCCCCACTGGCTGGGCAGTGACCATGGGCCACACTGTGCCCTCCGTGTGGGGATCTCTGCTGGGTAAGGGCAAACCTGGCCTGCTGGGTTTACGTGCGTGAGCCACAGGAAACAGGCTGCAGGGAGGGAGACAGTGAGTTTATTTATATGTGCATTCTGCCTGAGGGCACCCACATGCTATCTGGCAGGGAGACAGAAATCTGGGGGACTTATGACCTAGTTTAGGGATTTCTCAGCCACCCCAGTTTCCACAAGGCAACAGCTAAACTTTTCGTGACAACTGTATTTAATACATACAGTTTCCTTGGCATCAGTATAAAATCAAAAAAACCTCAGGACCCCAGAGGCAGAAAACCTAGATCATCATCCAGACTCTGTCACGAATAAGCTGTTTGACCCTTGTTCTCCACATTTATATTTGGGGCTGAAGTTTCCTCATTTATCTTCTCTCCCTCAGAAGATTATAGCTGGGATCAAACAAAAAAAGGTAAAAGTTAGAAAATGGAGTGCGAAAGTAAAGGGTGATTATGTTATCGAGTCCAAACCTGTTCTGCTCCCACATGACAGGCCAGAAAATCAGGAGACGAGGTGTTGGGGCAAGGAATAATGACTTTATTTGGAAAGACAGCAGATGGAGAAGATGGGGATCTAATGTCCTGGAGAACCATCTTCCCCCATGTCAGAATTCAGGCTCCTTTTATACTAAAAAGAAGAGGGGATGTGGTTGGTTGGTGTAAACTTCTTAGCGTCAGGATCCTTTGTTCTTGCAGCTGTCCATGTAGGTCAGGTCATGGTGTTCCTGTAAACCTCCAATAAGACAAATGTTATTCTCTGTTCTGCAACTTTTTATCTCTACATGAATGAGGAAGTGTTATACCCTTGAAGGTCAGAGCCTTGAGAATGGGCTCTCCTGTGTATTTCAGGCTCTAGGCAGCATTCTTTTACAAAAGGTGCAGAACCAGCATGGCTCAGCACAGGAGACAGCGCCCAGGACTAGAGCTAAAGGAACAGATCTAATATGGAGTCAGATTTGTTCTTCCCTATTACAATTATTGTTACTATTTCTCCGTCTGGTTCACCCCGTAATGTCAGGGGGGGAAAAAACTCGTTTTATAAACAAAACAAAACAAAAAATAAGGAAGGTTAGTTTGGATTGAATTTTCAAATTATGTCCCTAACAGAATAAATGTATTGAATAATTACTCTAAGACCCCACTTGGCGAGCACTGTTTAGAAAATAAAATCCCAGGTTTGACACAGTGGTAACAACTCCGTGTATCCCATCCTCCTTTCTTAACTTTAGCTTTCCCCCTAGTTGGTGGGTGGGCTAACTAAACAGAGGCCTTTTACATGCTACTTTGCTATTTTCTAAACAGAGCTGCTATGCATGCTCTCTGGTTTATATACAATGCATTGTTGTTTTTGAAAGCAAAGCACCCTTATAAATACTGTGTTTCAAAAGACGAAGCGTTGCAGGAAATAATCATATAAGTTATTTTACATTTGCATTAAATTTGCTGGTATTACTCATTTGTATTTCCATATGTTTTTGAAATTACTATGCTCAGGCACTAAAATTGTAATAACGTCCTTAACAGATTTATTTATTTATTTTTCTTATAGATGAAAAGTCTGTGAAAATGGAAGAATCTGCTTTGTGCACGTTAAATACATCTTAAGACCTTATTGTTTTAGAAAGTTTCAATGAGTACGCTGAGCAGAAAAACAAAATGACATGATTTCTCTGGAATAAATAAGACAACTCTCTTATTTAAATTATAAAACAATAAAGATTCATTTGCTGCCTGGGACCTGCATTTCTTAAGATGAGAATTTTATGACTTGTTTATGGCTTTTATGGGCCACAAATAAAGGAAGAAGGAATTGGTAACATTCAGAGATCATAATCTCTCTTAAAATTCTGCAGTAGGAGACCAGACTGATAAGAGCAATTGTGTGTCATGCAAAAACAAATTCATGCTTTCAAAGACCATTAAACCTTGCTCGTGTGCAGGCATAGCACTGGCCTTATCATAAGACAGTTTTAGAACTATTTTTCCTAAAAATCTATCGGATATGGTTCACAGTTTTGCCAAGACTCGAAGGTAGCTCACAGGAGAGGTTGAAATACTGGAATCTTAGGATGGGAAAGACTGTGGTTCAGAAAGCAACCTAATCTGAATAGTTCTACTTGAAACTGAAAACCTTTGGAAAGAAACTTGGTTCAACTCTGTGAGAAAAAAATGTTTTTAATAAGCAGTTCAGGTTTAGATTATGCACTAATTGGAAAGTGTCTCTTTTTTACAGTATAAATCATCTTTTTCCTTTTCCCATAGCAATATGAATATTAAAGCCACTTCATTCCATGACACTGTATGTCCTGGAGTTTGAATCTAATTTTACAGATTAAACATGGGACACAAGACGAGGTGGTCTGGCTTGACAGTGTTGCCAACATAAATACGTGTCCTTACAACAAAGCAACACTCAGATGAGACTATCGAAATACAAAAGGAGAGTGTCTTTGTCTGCATTTATGATGCAGGAAAAACAGATATGGGGTGTGAGGACGGCTGTGTCCCAGGCTTCGGCTTGAGCCCCTGTGATGTGCTCTGCCAAGCGTGGGTCCTTGGCTTCGCGCAGGAAAGAATTCAAGAGTGAGCCACAGTTGAGTAAAGGTAGATTTATTTAGAGATATATAAAAAGGCAAGAAAAAGCCCACAAGGTGTAGGGGTTGGGTGCTCAGATTAGAGTAAAGGTAGGTACACACTCCATAAACAGAGTGCAGGCTGTCTCCAAAGTGGGAGAGAGGGGGCGGCCACGAGCCTTTGCCAGTTTTTATGGGCTCAGTGTCTTCATATGCTAATAAGTGGAAGGACCAATCTAACTAGCCTGGGGAAGGGGCTGGGATTCCCAGGAAGTTGGCCATTTTCTACTCTTTGGCTTTTGTGGCTAGCCTTGGGACAGCCGTGGTGCCTGTGGGCATGTTATTCACCATGCTAATATATTACAATGGGCGTATAATGAAGCTCAAGGTCTACTAGAAGTCAAATCTCCCACCATCTTGAGCCTCAAGGCCTGCCAGGGATTAAATTCTGGTGTTAATTGCTGTGTTATTCCTTGAATGACTGTGCCCTGCCCCCTTCCTGTCTCACTTAGAAAATAGTAGCATCCAGAAGCCAGCAGATGACTAGAATTCTACCATATTCTGAATGCACTTGAAGTGCCCTATTTCTTGATGCCACCTTTTGAGAGAAATTCAGAAAAACTGAAACATATCTAGAAGGAAATGGCGTAAATCTGCGGAAACAGTTCTGGATTTGATGGAGGTAAATGTCGTCATGGGCCTCCTACCTCTGCTGTTCAGAATCTGTGTAGTCATAGAAGACAATCATTTCGTCTCTCTGGGTCTCCCTTTACACATGACGTCCATAAAACAAGAGGGTGGACTTGATGAATAATTTATAAGGGTTTTGTTCAGTTTTAAAATTCCAACGTTTCTGGCAGGACATTTTGAAGTAATAATTAAGGTTTGTCTTTCCAGCATTCTTGTTGCTGCTCCGCTATGAAGCCACTAGGTTTCATTATTTAGAAATAGGGCAGAGATGGTAAACAATGAAGTCATTTAAATTTTTATTGTTGTTTTTAAACTCATGTTAGCCACAATAATCTTGAAACCCAAGGCATCTGACTACAAGTGTGAAGTTATTTGATAGAGGGTGCCAAAAGCATTTTTTTTAAAAATATGAGAGCCAAATTTTAAACTGTGCCTATGTAAATAATATGGAATGATTTAAGAGCTAGCTCCTTAGCAAAAAGAGACAAAAATCAACTTTCTGGGAAGGAGAAATAAGAGCGGATGTGACTAGTCACCTTAAAGGGTGATGAATCCCTGAACAGGAACCAGGTGACTACCTTCTCAGGCAAGTGTCAGAAGTGGGGAGGAACAACTAAAACCTCAGATTATTTTGAAGGTATCCCAGCCCACAGAGAACCATTCATTGGCTGGCTTCCCATGGAAGTTGCCAGCCTCATAGAGGAACCCAACGTCCATCATGGTGTCTGAGCAGTAGAGTGACAATGGCAGAATGAGCTGTCTAGGCAAAATGCCTGTAGGCAGCCTCACAGAATCCCACAGCCCCTAGAAAGATGGAAATGAGGGGCTGTCTTCCCAAGAGGAAGACAGAAGTGGCTAAGAGAGGGACGGAAGAGTAGAGATCTTCCAAAGACAGGGAGAAGAGGATAAAATATGGCCTGTTCTTGGAACACAGATTAAAGGAAAACATGTTCATGCTGATTTGGATGCAGTGGATTTGGATGTGGACAACCAAGGACAAGCAAGGCCTGTGCATCTGGAATCCAGTGGCAATGGGCCAGATGTGTCTCACTCCATGATAGTAAGAGTCATAAGGATTGAGCCTCCAAATTTACTGTTCACGTGCTCTGGACAGAACTGTGTCCCACAAAATGTGTATGTCGAAGTCTTAATCCCAATGTTACGGTATTTGGAGATGGGGCTTTTTATTACATTTAGATGAAGCCATGAGGGCAGGGCCCTTGTGATAGGGTTAATATTTTACAAGAAGAGATACCAGAGAGCATAGTAGCATAGCCTCTCCCTCCTCATCATATGAGAACTTATGGCTTTCTGCAACCCAGAAAAAAACTCTTAGCAGAACCCAGAACCTAGAACCTGACTGTGTTGCTGCCTTGACCTCAAACATCTAGGCTCCAGAAATGTGAGAAAATAAATGTATATTGTCTAAACCACCCATTATAGCAGCCTAAGCAGAATAAGACACGAAGCCAAGATACTTTTGAGAATGAAAGGATACATTAAAATTAATTAGAAATGTATTTTTGAAATATTTTTTCATTGAAGAACCAATTGGCTATATTAATTACATTGGTTGATGTATAAAATTTGTTCTTTACAAAAATTATTTTCAAAAATCAAATTATTTCCAAAATGCAAAATGGCATATGCTCTTTTGGATTAAAGGAAAATATAAAAATTATTTGTGTTGATTGCCTAAATATTAAAAAATAGCACAAACTGTATCTTTCTCTAATACTGATTCCCTAATATTTTTCTAGAGAATGTATTATTTCAATATGATCTTAGTCTTTTTATTTTTTTTCCAAAACTTGCCTGCAATCTTCAGTTACATTTTATATAAATATATTTGAAAAGGATACATATTTGCTTTTCTCTTTAGACTATATAGCATTTTAATTGAGAAGATATTTAGAGGTGCTGAGTTACCTAGTAAGTTTAGAGGAAATTCTACTGAGGAGAGAATATTCTCAATTCTAATTTTTATGAAATGTATAGTGGTATCAATATTTTTATAGGTACTGTCTTTTTACTTCAATTTAGAATTTTTCTCTACAAATATTTTATAAGGCAAAGCTCATAGAATAAATTCATAATTTTTTAGTGTTTTGCCAAATAGATGCTGCAAAACCACAGATCTTTTCAATTTTATTCCATTCCAGTAAAAAATATAATCCAATTACAAAAATGAAATTTGTTCAAAAGATTTTTTTTTTCTACAAGTCATTTCAAAGGAATTTACAGAATTTTAAAATTAAATCTTGTACACTGTTTGAGGGCTCATCATTTACTTTGTTCACCTCCCTGCTTTTGTAAAGATGAATTTGCCTTTGTAGTTCTTGCAAAACCTGAGGTTTTCTGGCTCCCAAGTCCTTGGACATTTTGATAAAAGATTTCTGATCATTTTTTTAAATTCAGAGTTGTTTAAGAAAATATGCAATGCCATTATAGGGTTCATAGGTTGATTTGCAAAGTAGTTCTCCTGAAGTGAGCTGACACATTTCTAAAATCTGATTGAAGATACACAGCAAGAGAGAAAGCACATATGGCCTTGCAAACTTATTTTTTGGGGTACTAAACATAGTTTTTATTTAAAAACTGTTGTAGTATAGTTACTTAACTCTAATGTTTATACATTTTGACACCCACAGTTTCTATTTCAAATGATAGGTTTTTGCAGTTTATTGGATGATGTTATTATAACTTGTTTGTCTACCACCCCCAATTTTAGGAATATTTAGGAATATTTTTCTCTATATGTTTCTTAACTTAGTAAGACCATTATTTTATCCATGATGTGCTATACTCTGCCAAATTTGTATCCATATTAATACTGTAAAGCAAATAATCATACATTCAATGTTGAACTTTTTAATTGAACATACAATGGATTCATTTTCAAAGGTTGACCTTCCAAAAGCTTTACTATTATATGAATTTGATGAAAGAAATCCAATCAGTTATGGAAATAACTGGTTTTCTACAAGAAGCCTGCAATCAAACTTTTACAAATGGCATCCTGTAACTGTTTACAGATTCTTTTGCCAATAAAACCAGCATATTACAGCTATCAATTCACTCTCCATGGATATGCAGGAAACTTTTGGATCCAGAAATGAATGAAATCAGTTTAGAAGGAAAGTTACTTGATTTCAATGAAAAGTCACGTTTCAGAGTAATATATAAACACACTTCCTGCAGATGCACCTGTGAAATTGATGTATTTCAGTACTGTTTTCTAAAATTAATCAATTACTTTTATGTGGATGCTGCTATATTCAGCATATTTGTTGCTTCCAGGACTGGTGGTATCTCTACAGCCTCCATAAAATCAGAACTATTTTGAGCAATTTCTATTTTTGCCATCAACTCTCTTGAGAAATGGAAATTTAGTATTTAATTATTCATTAAGCATGCATTAGCATATTGGTGCTAAAAGGGCTTATTGCAAAAGAAAAAAAAATTTACTGAATATGCCAATTTTCACAGAATTTTATTTTCAACTTCAAATCCACCCTTCTAGATTCTGCTTTGTGATGCTGAAGATGAATTTTGTAAACCCAAATTCTGACAGTTGGTCCTTATTAAGCTCTGATAATAGGGGAGTAAGAGGAGGACTGCCAGGCTGGAGAATAATGAAGAAACTTGCCTTTTTCTGTTTATTTCCCATGGGCTTCCTGTGTGATTTTGGTGGGGGTGGGGTGGGGGTGGGGTGGTACTGATGTATAACTGACCAATAAGATTGTCAGGTATTTAAAGTGTATATCGTGGTGATTTGATAAACATATACATTGTGAAAGGATTTCCCCCATCTAGTTAATTAACCATCCATCCTCTCGCATATTAATACATTTATTTATCTATTGATTTATTTTGTGAGAACATTGTAAGTTCTACTCTCTTAGAATGTGTATGTTTTATAATACAGTATTATCAACTATCATCACCATGTTTTACACTAGATCCTCAAACCTTACTCATCTTACAGCTGCAAGTTAGTACCTGTATGCTGTCGATTCCTGTGTACAACCCTTTAGCAAGGAATCTTCACCCCGTCGAGAGCAGGGTCTTCCCACAGCGGTAGGTGAATCTAGATTTTCAGAACCAGATTCATTTCTCAGCCCTGAGGGTAGCAGTTACTTCCTTTAGGAGTTATTTCATTGATACTTTAGTGTTCCTGTTCCCTGTTGAGTTATGTTAGGGTTTTCTTTTTACCTAGTCAATGACTCATTTAACATCCTGATACCTAGTTACAGATTCATTATATTAAATTCTCTCTGTTCAAATGATTGGTGCGGTTTTTGTCTCTTTACTGGACCCTGACTGGTATAATAATTACTGTGAGGGAGGGAGTAGACTCTGGAAGCAAGCCCTTGAAGTTGGGATCTGGTAAATGGTCTGGCTGTGTTTTTGGACTTGAATGAAGTGTTGAGCCCTTGCCAAGGTGAAATGAGATGCTATTAATTTGTTACATGCAATGGCATCAAAATTAATCAAATTAATTGACCTGTGGTTAGTTATAATAATATTCCTACTGAAGTTAAGTATTTAGGGGGAAAATGACTGCATTACTTGACCATTAAGGGAATAATGATGACTGTAAGTTGTTGGCATCGGATGGATTCTTCTGATGGCAGGGGGGCATTCGTCAAACGAAAACAACAAGCCCAGGTCTTTAAGCCCTCAGCTCAAATCAAAAAAAGAAAGAAAGAAAGAAAGAAAGAAAGAAAGAAAGAAAGAAAGAAAGAAAGAAAGAAAGAAAGAAAGAAAGAAAACAGTTTGTCTGAAAGTCTTAAAAGCTCTATTTTTATAACAAATATCTCTTACTTTTTTTAGAGCAATGCGGCCAATATAGCTGGAAAATTAAACCCAGTGTTTAATTGTTTGGGTTGCAGAATTACAACGTCATTTGAATTCACAGCTTTTCCAAATATGTCATGTGAAAGTCAAGGCATTGATTGGGCAGAAGTGGGACCCTGAAACTGGGAATGAGAGCATCTGACTGGACTCAGTTGAAGCTGAGAAATGGGGACCCCTGAGTAATGACGATCCTTTCTCGTCACTGAAAATAGCGTGTCCTCCATGTCTAAGGGCAATATCCTTCTCTGTGTTTGAACAGCCTGTAATGACTCTAACTGGGGAATTTGTCATGCAATGTTCAGATTTTTTTAAGGCCCCTCCAAATATCCCCGTGACCTCTATACTCATGTTACAGTTAGATCTCATTGTGCTTCCGGGCAGAAATTACAAGTTTTAACCCAGGAGGAAATATTATATTATTATATTATATTCCAAGAGAACTGGAAGATTTATACCGACATAAACCTGGGGGATACGATTGGCCCTCCATATCCACAGAATCTGCATTCATGTTTTAAACCAACCCCAAATCAAAACTATTTGGAAAAAAAATTCCAGAAAGTTCCAAAATTTGAATTTGCCATGTGCTAGCAACTATTTACATAACGTTTACATTGTTTAGGTGTTATAAGCAATCTAGAGATGATTTATATGGTAAATAGGAGGATGTTTGTAAGTTATGTGCAAACACTATACCATTTAATTTTTAAAATTTTTTTGTTGAAGTATAGTCAGTTTACAGTGTTGTGTCAATTTCTGGTGTATAGAGTAACGTTTCAGTCACACATATACATACATATACTCCTTTTCATATTCTACTATGCCATTTTATATAAAGGACTTGAACACGCATGGATTTTAGTATCTGAGGAGGTCCTGGAACAAATCCCCAACAAATACCAAGGGATGGCTGTAGATGTGGGAATAAATTTTCATGGTGTTAGACCAAGCAAGACAGAATATAACACTAAATCAGGCCAAATTTATTGATATGGGTTCACTTACCGATGATTCCAGATTGAACGTGCTAGTTCTTTGTGGAAGATTGATACCACATTAACTTAACTCAGCGGGAGCAACATTTATCAGAATTCTTTTCTGTGAGTAGAGCTGGGTTAGTGTGGGCCACACGACATCTGTCATCTGTGGTTTGTAAAGTGGATGTGGAGTAGCAAGAATGTTGGCTCCATGCTGGCGAGCTCGCACAGATCCATGATCTGCAGGGTCCCCTTGCTGGCATTGGGGTAGCAGCCTGGCCGCAGCTCCTCTACCTTCATCTTCTCCTTCAGCTTCTCTGAGTTCCAGGCCAAGTACCAAAACAAAGGGTGCCGGCTTTTTCTGCAGGCCACACAATCGAAGTTGAAAGCTTGGAAGTGGTGAGAGATTGTGTTACTTTTATACTGCTGCATTATCAAACTGCCACAAGCTTAGTGACTTAAAACAACCAAGCGAATGATCTTACAGTTCTGTAGGTCAGACATCTGAGAGTGTTGGCTGGATCGCATTCCTGTTACCGAGTCCAAGCTTGTCGTGCTCGCCGCATGACCGGCCAATAAAGTGAGAGGCAGTTGTTGGGGCAAAGAATAGTGACTTTATTTGGAAAGCCAGCAGACGGAGAAGATGGTGGTTCTAGCATCCCAAAGAACCATCTTGCCTGAGTTAGAATTCATGCTTCTTTTACATTCAAAGGGGAGAGAGTAAAGTCAAACATTTCCTGGTTCCCGTCAGCCTCAGGAGGGGATGTGTTCATTCCTTCCTCTGCAGCCGTTCACAGGTGGGCCTGGTCAGGATGTCTCCTGTGAGCTAAACAAAGGGGTTTTAGCTTAACGTTCATTACCTGGGAGGCAGGGTTCCCAGAGATGGGCCATTATGTATAATTTAATATTATAGGCAACATCCCTTAGTGATTAACTTGTAGCAAAAGCAACGGAAGACAAAGGTTCAAGTAAAAGAAGCAGATCCAACGTGGAGTCAGACCTGCTCTTCCCCATTACATTCCCTTCTGAAGGCTCTAAAGAGAATCCATTTCCTTAGTCATTCAGGACGTCGGCAGGATGTTGTTCATTTCCTAGCTGTTGTAGTACAAGGTCCCCATTTTCTGCAGCTGCCAGTTGGCAGCCATTCCCTTCTTCTAAAAGCTGCCCTTATCTCTAGACTCTTGGCCCCCTTCCTCCATCTTCAAAGCTAAACATAGTGGGTCAAGTTCCTCCCATGCCTTATCCCTCCTGTCTTTCTCCCATTACACCTCCCTATCTTAACATCAGCTGATTAGCAACATTAATTCCATGCACACCCTTAATTCTCCTCTGTCACGTAGGGTCGCATAGTCACAGGTTCTGAGTGTTAGGATGGGAACATCTTGATGCCTGCAACAGAAACCAACATGAGTTCCAGCTCATTCTCACAGATTCCGGTTTTTTTCTTCACTGCCCTGCTTCAGTGTTAACCTTTCCTTTCCACTTCCTGCCCTATTGACCTCAGGCCCAGCACCAGATGCAGAAGCCAACATTCACATATAAACTGTTTAATTAGCTCCCACAAGTGCATAAGGTCAAGGTTCTATCATAAATCTCATAGTCTATATCATGCGTACTGGTTCTGTTTCTCTTACTGAAGCCTGACTGTCACACTAAAGCATATGGAAATGATGCTAGCCATTTTATTTGGCTGGTTGACTAAATATTCGACTCAACACTGGCCTATGCCAGAACTTCCCTGGCATAACATAAACAAAAGAATTCAGAGGTTTCAGGAGATGAAAGTTTTGGAGTGGATTTCTTCGTGTAATCTATACTCCCACTCCTCAATTCTATCCTAGGAGAAGGCCCACAGGATGCCCCTTCCCCTAAGATTTTGAGAAATAAATTAGTGACAGGAGCATCTGTACCTTTGAAAGTATCTCTGGTGTCAGTTCTCCGCTGGCTGGGTGTGATGGCGAGGGATATGATGGAGGGGGACATGATGGTGGGGGGGTGCCACCATTGAGATGGGTGCCCTGATTTCAGTCCCAGGGTAGCAGAGGTCAAGAGCTCTTAAAAACCAAGGGCAAGCTGGCTGTATTCACAATGAAGGGCAGCAGAGGTGTAGTGCAATCAAATGTTTTGACCTACAGGAATCTTTGGCAGGGGTTGATTCATCACCATTCCCCAAGGAATGATATGGATGGGTAGCTTTCTAAAATATTTCTTTATCTATATAACAGGGAAGACTCCAGATCTAGTAACCAAAATGTGACTTGAATCACCACAATGGAGAATTATGGCCCCAACTCAGTTTCTAGATGTACGCCAGTTCACAGACCTAGAGCTTCCTCTTTGATGGGAAAGATCCTCACTCTTGAGGAAGGAACCTTCAACACTGCCACAAATGTATGCTATAATCATCTTCCAAGGAAACTATGGCTATTTATTAAAATGACTATTATATATATATATATATATTCTTGATCACTATACACCAACTCTGAAATAATGCTAATTTCTTAAAACCCCAAACACTACTCCAATCCATTAGTGACAATAGGCCTTTATGGTGGTCAAGTAACGAAACAGAGTTTTAGCCCAGGTGTGAATCACCCTGAGCTCAGTAGGTCCTCAAAGCCACTTTGTTGTTATTTCCCCAGTTTCTGGATTTGTAATTGGAATAAACATACTTAACCACTGGCAGAATTCCCACATTAGCTCTCTCACACAGGAAGGGCCAAATGGAAACTGGAACTCCCCCCACCCTAACCAGGACAGTAAATAAAAAGCTTTATCACATCCCTGGAGAAATGTAAAGATCGGCACTGCCATCTAAGACTCATGTTCTATCTGTCTCTTGACCGACATGTCAAAGAATACATTGCAAAATGACCTTCAGATTTACAACATACAATAAATAGCAAAACCACCCTCAACAAGAACACTCAGAGCACTGTCTCTGTGTATTCTACATCAGTAACACTCAACCTCTACTTTCTGCACATGTTTAATGATATCTAATGTCTACTTTTCCATTCTATTCCCAGTGAGTGGTTTTCCATATATCACAGGCCGTGACTGTTGCCCAACTGGCTGTTACACCAAGTGACCAGCAGGGGCAGAGTGTCAAATACTTGCCCTACCACTTAGGATATAAATCAATGTGCCTTTCCCAGTTGCTCATGATCCAAAGCATTTCACTGTATATTGGTACGTGCCTCATGTGCTGAGCTGGAGAGGAAAAAGTTAATTCCCTTGAGTCTAGAAAAGGTTAAAAAATAGAGGCAGGTCATCACTGGTCATCTTCAGCTTTACCACATGTAAAGTAAGAACAGTGTTCAAGTCTTACAAACAACTGGAGACCAATGTGGAGGCTACAGGTACAAAGGGCAGGTCTACCAAACCCATTCCAGATTATTTTAATAAAAAAAATTTTAAATTATTTTTTATTAATAATACTTTATTAAAATTTAAAACTATGGAATAATTGTTAAACAAGATGGAACCCCAGGACAAAGAAATAAGCCAAGATCATAGCAGACAAATCAGGGTATGTAACTAAAACCCTCACTCTCTGTCTCTCATTCTTACTTCTACCTATTCAATAATTTAGATCATTACCGGAGAAAAGAGAAGGAGAATGGTGAAGGGAGAGCCTAAAGTGACTGACTTTGACTCAAAAGAAGCTAAGAAAAATCCAAATGGACAAAGTTTGGTCCGAATTTTCAAGACAAAATCCTATATCATCAGCAGAAATGAACCCTTGAGAATGAATATCAAATCAGGAATAGGGAAAATAAGGAAGTTCCAGTTTTCCACACTTTATTTTTATGACTGTGAATTTTTTTTCTGCTATAAACCCTAGAACTATGAGGCATCTGTAAATCTTTTCTTGCATGATCTTTTTTCCACCTATCGCTTCACTATTGTTGTAAGCCTGTGTTTTCCAGGCTGCCTGAACTTCTAATATTTCCCAGGCTACATCAATTTTTTTTTTCCCTTCCTCCAGGTATTCATTCTTGCTGTTCTCTGCCTGGAACTTCTTGGCATCTTGCACATCCTTTTCTCATTTTTCAAGTATCATTTTAAGGGAACTTCCAAAGACAGGTCTTTCATAATCATTCTATCTAAATAACCCTTAGACTATTTTTCTTTATAAATAGCTCTCTGTTACTTACTCTAGGGTGTTTATCTTAACCTGCAATCATTTTGTGTATTTATCTGTCCACTGCCTTACTATCCCTCCACCATTTTGCACATAAGCTTCGTGGAGGAGAGGAGTACAGGAGGAAATATTGACTGATTGCATGAATGAAGAATAAATGCCTTATAAGAAATCATTAAGAGCTGACTTTTCTTTCTCTTCTTCAGCAAAAGCTGCAAGGGAGATTTCAGCCCAATAAGGAAATAACTTTCTGATTCTATCAAAATCTGTATATCTAAGCCAGATAAATTTCGTAGGATCTCCAATTGCCCATGTCCAATAGGTGCCTCAAAATCAGCAAATCTAAATGCAGTCATTATGAAGTTTCTTGGTTTCAAGTCATGGTGGGTGGCACCATTCAAATATGACTAAGTCTGACCAATTCTTGCTTGTTAATAACTGTTGTATTTGTCTATTTCCTCTTCATCCCCTATTATTCATGTATATTTTGGTTTCTCCTAATCTGCAATGAATTCCTAATTAGTTTTCTGCTTTCAGCTTTACTTCTTTTCTTTTTTTAAATATTTTTTTATTGAAGTATAGTCAGTTTACAATGTTAAATCAACTTCTGGCATACAGCATAATGCCTCAGGCATATATGAACATACATATATTCGTTTTCATATTCTTTTTCATCATAAGTTACTACAAGATATTGAATATAATTCCCTGTGCTATAGAGTAGAAACTTGTTGTTTATCTGTTTTCTGATTACTCCCCACTGATCTTTAAGACAAGTCTTTCTAAAGCACAAACTGAAAGTTTAAAACTGTTTATCATTTCACATAGGAACAAAGTTCAAATATCTTCACCTGGTCTAGAGAACCACCACAATTTGATTTCTCTCACCTCTCTGGCTTCAGTTCTCAGTGCTTCCACGTCTCTCTGTCCTCAAACTTACCTTATACTTTTGTCTACAGAACAACTAGCAGTTCTTGGATCTTGCCATGCTGGTTCACACTCGTGTCTTTACTCAAACCCCTCCCTATGCCAAGAATACTTCTTTCTGCCTAGTGAGAACATCTATTTGTGTTTCAAGGTTTGCCTCAAAGACTTGACAGTTTTTGATCCTCCATGGAGAAATGGACTACAGTTAAACATGAGATGTGCTATTTTCTAACATATTATGTTATTGATGCTAAGAATTAATGTTAAAAGAAATGAAGAGATGACTGAGCCAGTTGTTAATATGTCACTTCATTTCCTTAGATTCTGGGAAATTGAACACCAGCACTTTATCTCAGACTCATAATTAAAAATAGAATGATAAAAGGTATGGAATAGACCTGCAGAAAATCTTTTTAAAATACGTTAGGATGTTTGACAACACTAATATAGATGACCGCTTTGTTGGTCAAATACTTAAAAAATAAAAGTGAAATAAACTTTAATAAAACATAAAAGTAAAATAAACTTGATTAAAAAAAAAGAAATCTCTAGGTTCCAGAAAAGAATAATAAATCCAAATGAAGGTTCCAGCCACAGTTATGGGCCCTAGACATTGGATACTGGGGTCTTTTAAACAACCTTCGGGAAACAGCAGATAGAGTCTTGAGTCCAAGAGAGATAGGGAGCTGGAACTAATCTCACTGCACAAACCCAAAAGTTGTTCAGGCTATGAAAATGGAAATAGAAAGCTTCTCCACCTTCCAGGAATTCAGGGATAAAGTCATTCATCTGGGATTTGGGTTAAAAAAAATGGTACCTACAATAACCAAAGGGCAGCAGTCAGCAAAGCTTGGGAATTTGGGATGATACTACTTTAATTGTGTGCAATCTTAGATAAGAAATTCATATGGATATATTTTGAAAGAACTAATATAAAATTCAATATATAAGAAATTAATATAAAATATGAACCCACCAGGCCCCAGGTTAAAAAAAAAACTTCAAACTAATTTCTAGAGGCACTCACACCACCCCAAGTGTGAGACTCTCACAGATTTATGAGAGAGAAAAACAGAGAGAGAAGGCAAGAGAGAGCAAGCTCATTATAAAAATATATAAACAGTAGGAAGACATTAATTACTGAGGGATAATTCACATATTTAATAGACAAGAAAGTCAGTTTCCCAAGAACTAGATGTAATAGAATACTCTGAAAAGAATTATGAAATAATAATTTTAATGATTATCAAGGTAAAAAAAAAAATAGAACCCATGATAAAAGAATAAGTTTGTATGAAAAATCATCATGGAGATTTAAAATAAATAAAAACTAAGCATTAAAAAAAACCTTAAAAAAAGGAAACAGTCATAAAATTAAACATTTATCAGATGAATTAAAAAAGTAAATTAAACATAGCCAAAGAGAGAATTGGTGAACTAGAAGATAGATCTTGGGAAGTAGCACAGGATAAATAGCACAGAGAAACAAAAAGATGGAAAATATGAAAGAGAGGCTAATAAATGTAAAGAATAGAATTATAAAATCCAATGTATGTTTAAGAATAGTTTCAGGAGGGTCAAGAATATAGAGAATTTCAGGAAAGCAATATTAAAAAGAGGATGGATACGCATGATCCAGAGTCAGAAAAGAAATCAAGAAGAAAACATAGATTACCTACAAAGGAGATGTCCTTTGGACTGATAACAGACTTCATATGAAAGAAGACAATGTAATCATATCTTCTAAGTTCTGAGAGAAAATAATTTTCAATTAAGCATTTAAGCCCAAAGAAATTATGACTCCATAATAAGGATGAAATAAGACATTTTTAGATAAGCACTATGAATATTTATCACTCATAAATAGACCCTCACTGAAACAACAACAAACAAACACTGAGAAATACTTCAGAACAAGGAAGATGGATCTCAGAAAAAAGGAGTGGAATGCAGATGCAATAAACTTATGCCAAGTATGCATGCTAAGAATTTAATGGTAAGCATTAAAAAAAATAGACGTCAAATGTTTAACTTCTCAAATGCTTCTGTAAACATTTCTAGAGGCAGGCTGGAATGTGGGAAACAGCAGAAATATATCTGGGCTGAATTACTAGTTATGGGACTTGAAATATTCAATTACTTTTTCTGCAAAATGAGAAGATTGTGTTAAACTTTGAATGAGTTGTTCTAAGACTTTGTCTAGTGTGATTTTATTATCTATGATAGCTGAAATGATTAAATAAGGATTTATGCTTGTGAAAAATAGAATAGAATCACAGATACTCAGAATTGTAAAGCATCTTAAAAGGTCACCTAGTCCAAACTATGACTGATATTTTAATCTTATCAGTAGAAAAATACATATTAACCTTGAGTAGTTTACTTGCCATGGCCCATATTTTAATGTCATTCTTAACATACTCCTAATTGTTAGTTCTTAGAGAAGTGGTGGGTGGGAGGGGGAATCACTTGTGATCTTTCCCTAAATAAAAGAAATAGATTTCCTTCCAAAAGTTAAATGAGGAAAGCTTCTGCAAGTGGATCAGGCTATAGGTGGGGAAATTCATTTTAGTTACACAATAAACAGCTCTCACATCTGCAAGAGTTTGTTGTAACAAAATCAAATCTATTAATATTCTTAAATTTTTTCCAAAGGGTGTTTGTGATGGAAGAGGACTGTCCACCCTCAAAAGCCTGGAGAAAGGGAAATACCAAAGGCACACAGTTTTGTCTAAGTTCTAGACCCTTCTGACAACAACTGCAGACTTCAAGAAGCCATTAGTGCTACAGTATGCAAGTAAAACCTTGATTCTCTAAGACCTCGAGAAGGGAAGACTTAGAGCTGGTGAGTTTTGATAGGGACAATGAATTTAGAAAAGACGAGGCATACGGGAAGTTACAAAGGTCACATGCGAGCCGTGATGGGGAAGGCTTATCTGCCGTGAGCCACAGAAGCATCCACTTTGCACAAAGATTCTGCTCAAGGATCGGCTGCCTTACACGAAGGAAGGTGAGGGCCCAGTGGCTTTACCCAAGCTTTACTTCTCTGTACATTTTCAAACATTGATCAATCATACTCTGAGAGAATTGCTCTGTATTTTCATTGAACAGATCCAGATTTTTTTATAACACTTCCCTCAAACTAGAAAAAGCATGAATAATTTTAATAAAACTATTGCTTCCTCCTGTGATCTCACAAAGCCATTCCACCAGATTTTTGTTAACCCTGCCCCCAAATATGAAATCCAATTGGCTGCGTTTGAGGGCAGAACTGGGTTTAAATCTGTCATTTTCCTCTATAATGAAAGTATCCTTTCTAACTCTTCAATGTGTCTTGAATTGAATTGATTCTCACAACTAAGTGCGCAAAAGAAAATCAGGAAACTTCTCACAGCATTTCCACAGGAAAAAAATGGCAGCAAGTACACTGGAAAAGGAATTTATTCAAGGATAGATAGACTCCTTTAGGAGCAAACTGGAGTAAAGAAATAAACAACTAACATACCAAAAAACACAGAGAAACACTGATTTATTTTCCCAAAATTATTCTGTGAAAAGACCTACAAGCGGGTTTAAATCTGGATTCGGTTTGCTATGGAATTACAAATTTTAACTTGTTCTTGACTGAATCAATGATATAAAATGTCTAAATAAAGGGTTTTTGTGTATTTTCAAAAGAAATCAACCTTGAAAATTTGTTGTGAACTTGGTAAAATCCTGGTGGTTTGGTTGTGTGCTTTTAACCAGAGTGACCACAGGCTGTCAGAAGCCTGTTTTTTTTCTAATTTAGTCTCCATGCGTAAGGATACTGGTGGTTTGAAATTTCAGAGTTCTTTTACCCACCCTTGTCTGCATATGAACAATGAAAAGTGTCTACTTATCAGTACTTTGAGATTCTGTTTCACTGTTTATCTTAAGTTTGCCAAAATTCATTTGGCCACATCTAGTCAATTTTCCAAAGTGAGATAGTCAACCTGCATCTAATTATGCCATTACTTGCCCTCAGATGTAGCCTGCCCCCTGCCTAACAGACAACTGAAAAAGAATGTAGATCCCAGGAAAGTCTGTCTTTTAATCTCCTTCTCTCCTGCTTTATTCTAATAAATGGAACTCGACTTAAGGAGACATGAGAAGTATTACTGCTTTAGATACGTTCATTGTGACCATAAAAAATATTTAACATCAACAAAATGAAATGCAGGATTGCTGTCAATGCTATTAAAATGATCATCAGTTTGTCACTGACATGACAGAGTATAAAATAAGAAAAGATGTCATTCCTGTCCTCATATGCTTATATAATATGGAAAAGATGGGTGACATACACATTTGAGAGATAGTTCATATCTGGGGCATTCTTTTTGGAACTTTAAAACTGTGATCAAGATTGAAAGGAATTTTAAATATCATTTGCAGCCTTTCACATAAAAGTGTCATTGCTTTGGGAAAGGTACACGAGAAAGTGCATTTCTTTGATGTTTTCCCTTCAATCTGCTTTCTCCTTAAATCTTAGTGTCAAACGGAAGGAAGAATGACAGACCTTTAGTCATAACATTATTTTTCAACCACTGGATAAAGTGGTATCCAGTCAAGAGTTTGGGTGGTGGATTCTTTTTCCTAAGACATGATATAAAAATGTAAGGAGAATGATACCAATTTAATTTTTGCAGGTGGAGGGAGGTTTTTTTTTTCACCAGTTGAAAAATGATGCCATGACTAATATGACATCATGCGGCTCCCCCACAAAGTCAGCTCTTCTACAAACTTAGGAAGAAGCAGCTGTGAGAAAAAGCAAGACTCTTTTTAGCCGTTCACCCTAAGCATATTTTTGCCTGTGAAAAGCACTTACAATTAAGGGAGCTGGAAGAGAGTGTGTGGGTCTGGTAATATCTGAGGACCTCACACTAGGGGAATCAAACACAAACACAAAGAATTCGTTGATTTGTTTTCGAGCAGTTTCACGCACCAGGGCCAACAGCTGACAGGAGGCTCTGGAGGCATCTGCTTGACACCAGCCCTGGCAAACATGGAAGCCAAGGGCACGTCGTCACAGGATGCCGTTTCCCCGTGGGTCTCAGCTTAGACATTGTTTATCATGCCCAGCTTTTCTTCCTGACTTTTTAATTTATATAAATGAACACTTTGACTCCTTTTCTATCATCGACCCCAGTTATATCCAAAGAAGGAATCTGACAGTAAGTTAGGAGCGGGGAAAGGACACTTCTGCCCACAAGCATATTGTGGCCCACCACCCCCCTCCCCTGAGCCCCATCCATGATGCTTCGGTGCTAGCTAGGACAGGGACTTAAATCCTGACATGAGCCGATCTGCTTCTGGCAGGCATAGCCCCACCTACTTTCAGTTATCAGAGCTTTTCCCGGGAAGCTGGGGATCTGTTTACTTTGAGGAATTGTTGGGTGTTGCTTTTCATTAATTTACTCTGGTCCTTGAACCTGCTGAGACCTCTACCCCAGTTCAGTTAGCACTTTTCCTGAGGGTGGGCTGGGCATTGAGATTCCAGCCCGGCCACTTAGCGGCTCTGGCAGAAGGTTTGGTGGGGAAGGAGGATGAAATTAAGGATGAAACCAAGGCTTGAGTATTCACAAAGGACTTCCATTAGCCATGCTCCCGCTGCCCCAGTCACCGTGGATAAGTGACAGTTGACCGGAGTCACACCACTTGCTGGGGAGGGAGACCAGAACGTCAGGGGTCAGAGGGGCCCCGTAAGTGCTTTCTCATGCCTATCAAATTTCCCTCATGATCTGTTGCCGCCCCCTCGGTATTTCACAACAGGAATGCCTTCATCTGCATATTTTCTAAAAGAGGTGTGAGTGCTAACATTTCACTTTTCCCTTCCTAGTGAAGCTCACCTGTCTCAGGATAGGTCTGGTCCTGCCTGCCGTTCTTTTGTGAGCAGCAAATGGCTTGCGTTTCCCACTTAATTCAAAGAATTTCTGTCACTAGATTTTTAGCCTGGGAGGAGGCCAGGTCTGGCAGGAGACTAAATGAGTCTGAACTGAGAACGCCACTGAGGCCAGCTCTGCGTAGGCAGGGCCAGGGCTGTGTGCTCAGAAGGACCAAGGAGGTAGGGAAAAAAGACGAGTGGGGGTGAACGAGGTGATGTGGGTGACTTGAGGCAGGCTGGTCTGAAGGCTGCAGCATCATTCTCTCTGAATGACTCCAGCATTGTAATTGCAAGTGGCCCTTAAAAATCTCAGACTTGTCTGTACTAGTTAGGTTAAATCCAACACGGGTCCAGCCCAGAAAGTCTGCTAAGCAGATCATGTCAGTTCTCTTGCCAACAGAGCCCCCCAACACACACCAGCTGGAGTTTCCAAAGGCCAGAGAGAGACCTTGATGTTCAGATGCCCCTTGGGCTGACTGCCCTCTGGAACCTCAGGGAGCAGTGGGAGGTCACCTTGTCGTCAGAGGGTTTTGCCTGCAAACTTGGCACTTGAGCATGGCATTCAAATAGCAACTGTAGGGTGGGAACGTAGCCACAGCTAGAAAGGGGGAGAAGGCAGCCTCAGAGGGGTTTGCAGCTCATTAAGGCCCTTACCTTGTAACTTTAAGACCTGCATCTCAACTGAGAAAGCTTCCTAAGGACCAGGTGAAACTCACCATCAACGACAACCAACTTTTGTTGTCTTCCTCCTGTGAAGGAGGCACAGCCAGGGCTCCAGATATGTCAAAGACAGTGGCTCCAGATATGTCAAAGACAGTCACAGCCCTCAAGAAAGTCACAAGCAAGTACCAGAAAAGACATACGTATATATAATACATATGTGATAGATGTATCTCATATATATGATTGATACGTAATATATATGTACATGGCAGTATATATACACACACATATACATACATAGCTGCATATATGAATATACACACTACCACCATGTCAGTCTTGTATATGAACTGGTACACATTTCCAGTAGCTTCTTCCCTAAGGTCTCATTTTCTAATTATTTTTAAAAGGTTTCTAATGCCCCTGGATACCATGGCCATAGTAGATATTTCCTGCCTTGACTCCTAGAACTAGTCACTCAAGTGTGATTGGTCCCTGTGGCTAACCCTTTACGTGGTGGCTGACGGTTGGTCTTCGCCTATGTCCTTGGAAATGAAGCTCTCCATCTTCCTGAGCCTTCCTCTGTCCGGGACCCAGATGTAGGCTCCCTCTCCTCTGTGCTTCAAAGTGGCAGGCCAGCGCCTTCTTCTTCAGTGTCAAGAGCCCGGCTGTGGAAGAGCAGAGCCTCAGGTCCCCTTGGGTTCAGAGGGAGGGAGTTGGGTTCCTGCAAAAGTCCCTTGGATTCCCTAGGTCTCAGTTCATCACTTGTATAAAAGAGGAAACAGGTACATCATCTCAGGTCCCTTCCAACTATAAAATATTGGAATTCTGTAGAAGACATGTGATAATGGTCAAATCAGTGGTAGAAAAAGAAAGTACTAAAGGAAATTGAGAGGGATAAATCTCAAAGCAGGGCAGATTCCACAGAAGATGGTGAGACTTGAGCTTGATTTTGGAGGATGATTAGACTAAAGGCAGTGGGCAAGAACTGAGGGAGGGGATGCTACACAGGCAAACATTGTAAGCAAAAGTAAACTTGAGGCAAGGTATTAGGGGAAATCAATAAACTAATACATCTATTTGCCTAAGACAGTAATTGATAAGAATGCAGCTTGAGATGGGCAGTGCACATCAAATGAGAGTTTTGAGATATTCCCTTGCATTTGGCATTGAAGAGCTGCTGGATGGACAGCTGGGAACGGTATGGGTACTGTAGGCAAGGGTGACCCCAGGATGGCATAGAGGGTTTCCTTATTGGTGGTACATAGTCTCTCTAGATGAGAAAATTCCTGGGAACAGTAACCAGCATTCCTCAGGGAGAATTACTCTGTTCACAAACAGAGCCACCTGGTAGGGCTGGCTTCTCAGAACAATTAGATCCCCCTGGAGGAAGCATGAATTTCTCGGTGTATAATAATTGCAGTAGACAATGGATATGACACGAGCTGATTATGGCCCAACAGCTGTTGCCTATCGGCAGCAGGTCAGCAAGGAAGACAGATGTCTCGAAGATGACCTTTTTGAGGGAGTGTGTTTGGGAACTTAGGAATTCCCTTGGGGGTTAATGACATGCCATTGCTTGGCAACCACAGTGAACAGTGTAGCGTTACATCCCGTAGGTGCAAACAAACCATAAAACTCTAACAGGATGGGCTGGGGAAATGCTAGCAGCCAGGTTGAAGAAGGTGGTGAATAGAAATTGATTTTCTGGAAAGAAATAGGGGGATAGCGAGGAATGGAGAAGGAAGGTAGGGAGGCTAAAATGACCTTAGAGAATGTTATTAAACACAAAATTCTGCAGATTCAGATAGAACAAGAAATAAGAGGAAAAGAACTAAGTGCAAAACAGGAAGACAGAACTACATGTAGAGTTAAGACTGAGATGGAGCATTGTGAAGATCTCGTTTGAGGTTACGGCATTTGCTTGAGTGAAATGGGATCACCTCATAAGGGAGCTATTGGCAGCTTGTCTCTCTTGTACATAAAGGGGGATATAATTTCCTTAGTCCCAAACTCCACAGGCCACGTTAAGTAGTTCCATGCCAGAGCTTGACCTTAACTTTGGCCAGAGCCTGGGAGAGCATCAACTTCTCACGTGGCATGTCCAAAGGCTTTAATGACCACGAAGAAAGGCGATATTGCTTCTCCTGATCATGTAGAGATGCCAATGCATTTAGAAACTATACATTCACCTCCACTGATGCACCTATTTCTTGATTTTACTTTAAATTTTAAACAATTATGTGTGTGTAGATATAAATGTATATGTACATATACATACACACAAATTAAATTAGTAAGGTAATTCACATTACAGAAAGGATTTGTCACTTCACACAAAGGATCATTTATAATCTATTAAATGTTCAAACATCCTGCTTGAACTTAGCTTTTCAGTAGCACATCTACCATGAAAACCATGTAAACTTGACTTTCTCTGTTCCACTTTTCTAAGTAAAAACTATTTTATAAAACATAGTCATTTACATGCAAAAAATTTAAAATATGGATTTATTACCCTCATAATTATAGATTTATTTTTCATTCTGAAGAACTTTATCTACTTTTTAACTCTTCTTTTCAGAAGTGCTGATTTCACTATGAATCAACACCATGTAATTAGCACTTTGAATACCCTATTAAACATCAATTTGATTTCTTACTACCTATCATCAAATAATATTGATACTACCTTGAACAAAAGTGGGATGAATTGATATTTTAAGCTTTAAATGACTCCCTCCCCCTTATTTTTCCATTTGGAATTGTAAAGAATGTATAATAAAGGAAAATAGGAGTTTGGGATTAACAGGTACAAACTACTATATATAAACTAGATAAACAACAAGGTCCTACTGTAGAGCACAGGGAACTAAATTCAATAGCTTGTAATAACCTATAATGAAGAAGAATATATATATATGTATAACTGAATCACTATGCTGTACACCAGAAACTAACACAAATTGTAAATCAAGTATATGTCAATTAAAAAAATTAAAAAAAGAAGAGGTATTTTAATAGCAAGCACCTACTTAGTAAGTATTTGATAAGGACTTAATAAGGTATTAAGAAGTACTTCCCAAATAGTGACACATTCAATCTTTACTACAACTCTGTGAGGCACTTAGAATATTCACTCATTTCATAGAAGAATCTACAGAGGCTGAAGGAAGTTAAATTCCTTGCCCGGGTTCACAGAGCTAGCAGTAAGTGGCAGATCTGGAAATCATGCTCAGATTGCATCTGTTCTCTAAAACACTCCACTCTTCTGACTCTAGTAGTTTGGGTTTGATTGCTTGTTTGTTTGTTTTACTTTTTTTTAAAGTAGCTAGGTGAAGTTTACTAAATAGTCACATGACTCTTAAGACCTGTCACTTAGGGGAGTGTCATATCTTATCCTTTGGCATATAGATTAAATCTCTTGTTCACTCTTTTTTTTTTTTTTTTTTTTGTTGCTGAACTAACATGTTTCTGCTGGAGTTTCAACTCTGTGCCCTTTTCTAGTATGTTCATTCTCTGTATCTTGCTATTAAATAAAATGGCTAGAGATTTAGGTAAAACTGAAACAATTGTAGTCTAGTTCCTATCTTTTCTGCAGTGGTTTCTCCCAACGTCTCCTGTATCAGAACAGATCTGATCTGAGAGGAGTATGTGGTCCTTGCTCCCTCTGCATTTCCTTTAGCTTGATGTTTTTAGGCTTCCTACTTCCCATGGGCAGAATTCCTTCAGGCTGACCAGCTAAATGCCTGAGGCAGGTATAGGAGACTCTACTGTCCATCAACCAAGCCAGCACATGCAGATCCTATTCTGACTGTCGAGTGTTTTCTCTGCATTCCTTCCTGAGGACAACATGTGCATTGTGTCAAGAATGGTAATGTTCCGTGAGTCCTCCTTCCCAGGACACTGGCTCCCATTGACTGCATGTAGAATCTGTCAACAATTCTTTCCTGTCCCCTGTTCTTTAATTTAGTCCATGCCAGGGGAATAATAAAGATGTATTTTGTGGCAGGAAAATCAATTGCAGGGATGTAGCCTGTGACACATCTACCATCAGTATTGATACAGCTCCTACCCAACACCTGCCCTGGAACTCTCGATTTTTTTTTTTTAAGTGTTTCTTATCAACCTTTTCATTAGCGAAAATGGGAAGCTATCAGCTGTGAATTTTCATTAAAATTTGGTTAAAATTTAAATTCCATTCTTATGATTTCCAGGGTCTTCTTCCAGTGGACCATCATTTCGTTTAACCCGTGCCTCACTTCACATTTTTTTTAGATTAACTTCTGCCTTAAATTACTTCACTTTCTTTAGAAGAAAAAGTGACATGGAATTACTATGTGAGCAGAATATGTTCCCTTTTCATGCATGCCTATGGAGAAAATGAAAAAATAACCAACTCGTAAGGATAGACAAGGGAACAGAATTAAGAGTCCAGAAATAGACCCTTACACTTATAATCAGTTGATTTACAAAAAAAGGTGCCAAAGCAATTTCAATAGGGAAGGAATAATCCTCTTTTCAATAAATGGCACTAGGATATTTGGATAGTCACATGCAGAAAGATGAACTTAAGACTTAACTCAAAATGGATTAGATTTGGAAATAAACCCATACATTTATGGTCAATTAATTTTAGACCCGGTAAGACAGTTTAATGGAGAAAGAATAGTCTTTTTAACAAATGGTGATAAGACAACTGAATATCCATATGCAAAAGAATAAAGTTGGACCCCAGACTCACAAAATATATAAAAATTAACTCAAAATGGATCAAATATCTAAATGCAATAGTTAAAACTGTAGAACTTCTAGAAGAGAATATATGTGTAAATCTTTGTGACCATGGATTAGGCAATGGTTTCTTAGCTATGAAAACTTAAAAAATAGATAAATTAGGCTTTTTCAAAATTGAAAATGTTTGTGCTTCAAAGGATACTATCAAGAAAACTGAAAGACAACCCATACAATGGGAGGAGATATTTCCAAATAATATATCTGATAAGGATCTAGTACATAGAATACATAAAGAACCCTTACAACTCAATAATAAAAAGGGGTATTTCAAATTTTTCAGATTGGCAAAGGAGTCGAATAGACATTTCTCCAAAGAAGATGTACAAATGGCCAATAAGTATGTGAAAAGATGCTCAGCATTATTAGTCATTAGGGAAATGCAAATCAAAACCACAGTGAGATACTACTTCACACACTCTAGAATAGTAGTAATTTTTTTAAAAGGACAATAACAAGTGTTGGTGAGGATGTGGAGAAATTGGAACACTTAAACACTGCAGGTAGAAATATAAAATGGTGCAACCACTTTGGAAAATAGTTTGGCATTTCCTAAAATAGTTAAAAATGGAGTTATATGACTCAGCAATTCTACACATAGGTATATGCACAAGAGAAATGAGAATATATATTTACGCAAAAGCTGTATGTGAATTTTCATAGCTGCATTATTCATAATGGCCAAAGAGCAAAAACAGTCCAAATGTCCGCCAACTGATGATTAATTAAACAAAATGTGGTATAGTCATATGATGGAATATTATTCAGCCATAAAAAGAATGAAATACATGCCACAATGTGCATGACCCTGGAATCATTACTCAAAGTGAAAAGAGCCAGGCGCACAGGGTTCCTTATTGTATGGTTACATTTACATGAAATGTCCAGGAGAGGCAAATCACTCGTAGAGATAGAAAGTAAACTGGGTTTGCCTGCGGCTCTTGTGGGAATAGTGATTAGGATGTGGTTAAGTTCTGTCCCGTATAGATTTTTGCTTGTGTCTTCAAAAATCCTCCCCCAAAAGGGCTCATATTATAGTGCACTCATTAAATTCTCTACGTGGATTACTCCGTTTGACCTCACAAAAATGCTATTGGTGGGGAGGGTATAGCTCAGTGTTGAGTCTGTGTTTAGCATGCACGAGGTCCTGGGACTGAGCCCAGTACTTCCATTTAAAGAAAAATACTACAAAGTAAGCATTCTTTTTTAATCATCCCCATTTTTTCAGAAAAGGAAACAAAAGAAAGGGAGATGAGTAATTTACCAAAAACCACTCACTTAGCAAGTAGCATGTCCGAGATTCTAATACAAGACAATTTGACTCCAGAAACATTCTCTTAACCTTTCTGAGATGAGACAGTTTCATGGTTATTAAGTAAACCTTGCTTTGAATTTATCAGGCAAAACATAGTTCATGGCTTAACCAATTATAACATAATGGACTCACCAAACATTTCCTTGGGGAGGTTGCATTTCAAGAGAATTAAACTGTCCTCTATCTAAATCATTAAAGGTAGTCATAAAAATTATTTTGAAAAAATTAAATCTTACATCCAACAGAACATTCAGCTTAGCAGAACGCAAGTTAGGCTGGACAAGGTGTATGTCTTGTGTAGCGTGCAGATTGTGCTTTCCATTCTGACCTGCTCACAATCTTTCTCTGTTTCACATTGTGAGTTGCAGACAGACGCCCCTGGCCTCAACAGTGTCTACATTTCTCTGGCTGGGTTCTAAGCAGCACTACCCAATCCGCTCAGATTTCTTCCATGGTCCTCACGCTGCTCCATGATGAGCTTTGGGCCAAAGACTGCAAACAATACAGGCCAGGTGACAGGACTGTATCACAGAGTGGCCTCCAAATGACAAAAGTAGGTCAGAGGTCTGACCCGGTGCCACAGAGGGTGCATGCCTTCTGTTCACACCCCAAACACTCAACCACAGGCCACTGGACCCCAAGAGGAATCTGAGAGAACAGAGAACAGCCAGTTAGATTCCTTGAACTTGTTAATTCATTTGTAAGGTAGAGATGATAATCACCTTCTCTGACGTAACAGAGGTTTTTGAACACCGAAAAAGATAATCAATGTGACATCCTTTGAAAGCTATAAAGCACTGTAACAGCCAAGTGATAATTATGAATGTGTAATACATTTTGTGAATCTAATTTGATTTTTCTCTGGACTTCTACTAAACACAGATTTTCCTTTTAAGTTGAGCGTAAATTCTGCCATCATTTACTGAACATCAATTTTACAAAATCAGACCTGGCCCAAAATGTTGCCATCATAGCTGAAGGATCGGAAAAAAGTAAACACTAGATCATCCACGGAAGTTTTATTGTCCACCCAGAAAATGACTAAATTACCTACAACTGCATACCTCTTAACCATTCAGTTTTCTTTTGAATAAATGTAAAGGAATTACTATTCCAATAGCAAAGGGAAAACTGAGTATCTCTGAAAGCCTAATGTCTCAGGTAAACTTTCTGTTGGTTTTTGTCTTTTTTAGGGTGCACCCTTGTTTTCAGTTGGTTGTGTGTTGCAAGGCTTTTATTAGTAAGACAAAGATGACTTTATTTGGTTTTTGTTCCTTGATGAAAAAAGAAATATGGAGTTCATGAGCTGCTATCTGGAGAATTTCAAACCTCATTCTTTTATTTTTTTTTCTTCTTCCCTGAAGACCAGTCTATCCCCCTGAGCCTTCTTAACCCCCTTTCCGTGGATTCCCTATGTGAGCTCACAAGTGTTAGAACTTGTGTGGCTGCCCCTGCTTCAGATTATTTAGTGCATACTGCAGAACCAACGAGTGTATTTTTCTTGTCCACGGGTCATTTCCTTGCCACATACCTAAACAGCTGGAGAGAACTGACACTCAGTGTTGGGAATTCAATCTACGTGATGTTTGCATTTGTGTCTTTTTAGTAATTCAAAGGCTGGCTTGGGGGTTGAATGTCAATTTTATAAACTTCTCTGCAGCCAAGTTTAACTTGATTTATCCACCTCTTAGTATACTTAGCTTATCTTTGCTTTTCCAGCATTCGTTACAAAGAAATAGTCTCATTAAAAGAAATAGATTATTGGTCATTTTTTTAGCTGAGAAATTCTAAGAAACTTGTAGGACAGTGATAGGTCAGGGGACAAAGATATACATAAGGAAAAAAAGTCAATCTCTATGAAATAAATACTTTTTTTTTGATATGGTGTTATTGATCTCCAGGAACAGACACAGGTAGAGCAGTCCATCTCTGTAACAAGTGTAGGAGCAAAGAGCAAAGCACATGGAATTAAATTTTGAGCCAGATTTTAAGATGATGATTATTTACGAAAAGCAAAGTAAAGCAGGAAAAATATGTTTTAAAAACTTTCTACCAAATGAGTCTTTTCATAATGTAAAATCACCATTAACATTTTATTTTTGGCTTTAATTCATGGATCATCCTTTGGTTTGACTTCCATTGTAAATTACAGTAGACAATGTCCATGATGTTAAAGCCATTGACAGAGCATCCAGAAAATCATGCGTGGAATCACCTCAGTTACTCCAGCTCTGTCTCCCCAGCCAACAGTTTGAGTCCTCTTTGACTAAGTGAAGGTTATTTCCATCAAGCCATTTGACTTATTTTTCACTAACGTGGTGAGCTTACATTTCTTTCTGTTCTTGAAAAACAGGTACCTCATTCAACCAAACTAACCCAGTGGATCACACAACCTACAGCGCAACCACGAGCATTTAAATATTTGTGGAGGAAGCTGCCTAGGCTTAAGTCTGAGTGAAACGTTCCCTCCGCAGAGAACAGCTCTGGGTTTCTGGCCCTCCCGGGCTCTGTTCTGGTCCCACTTCCAGCATCTGGGAGGCAGAGATTCCAGAGGACCTTATTTGCCTAGTGTCACCCTATTATTAGTTGGGGCAAGCATGATTTCACTTGTACACATATCTAGCTCTTCAACTTCACCCTCAATTAGAATATCTCCTGTTTAAAGTTTCAAATCAACCTAAAGAGTCTGGCTAGATGATTTACCAACCCCACACAAATTTTCTTCAGCAAGTCGTCTTTGATTCTTTGGCTTGCAACAGTATTCTGTGCCAAATCTGAAAAGCATTCTGGAAAGTTTATTCACAGGCCAAGCAATCAAAGCTGTGCCTTTTTAGTTTTGAGTGGGTTGTTTTTTTTTTTTTTTTTTTGGAACTGCCACAATTTCATCATAAAAACGATTTCAAACAGAGCCGTCTTCCGTAGTAAAATTGCCTGTTTGCCCACATACATGTACAGGTAATTACCAGGGTTAACCGGTAATGTTACTTAAGTAATCGTTTTTATATTGTATAATTATGTAATTGTGATTACATGTGACATGTTATTATGGAGGTTTCCAAAAGCACGTGGCTTTTTAGTATAGACAGATAAATCCAAGCCTGGCAAGGTAATTGGAATCATCCGAATTCATGTGACCTAGACTCTCAGGGAACTTATGTTCTCTCTTTTCTTTCCTTTATTATTATTTTTTTAATGTTCTTATGACCCTGAATAAACATGTCTGCAAAATGTACCCTTAACTCAAAAAGAGAAGGATGCTTCTGGATCTTTGTGTGCTTCCACTGATACAAACGTGAAAATGCGCAGCAACATCCATGATTTGAAAAAACACTGTTAGACCTTTAAACGGCTTTTTAATTTTTGTTTTTTATTTGCCATGCTACAAACTTAATCAGAAACGTAGATGGCGTAAATGAGGTCAGAAAAGACTAATAAAGGAAGAAGTCAAACAAAAACCACAGATGCTTCAGCTAAATAGCTTTTCTCCTTATTTATCCTCCATGTCTTTAGCCAGAAATGTGGTTATCGCTCCCATCCTTCAGAAGTTTCTATCCTAATACTTCCTGTCATCCTGAGTGTTTTCCCACTAAATCTGTGCTGCTTCTGCTGTCAGATACAGTAAGTAAGATTTCCTCCAAGTCCTTTGGGAAAATAGAAAATTTTACTAAACATGTAAGTTTCCTTGAGGTATAAATGTGAAGGATTTGGAAAAGATAGATCGATTTGAAAAACGGGTTGGCATGTTACTCTTTTCCTGTACAAAATAGGTATTTTGTTACCTATTTTCAGAGAAAACATGGAATTTGAAAGTTTTTTTTTAGGAAGACGCTTCAAATAGCACTTCATGCTGGTGTTTTGGTTAATTTATCAGTTTAAAGCACTTATTTTTAACTAAACAATAAACATTTTCAGTTTTAATACGTGTTTGATAAAACACAGATTTCTAATCATTGTAACACCTCAGATTCTCCAAATTCCTATAGTGTGGTTTTCATAACCTGCAGGCTCTTTTCCAAACTTCTGCTCAAGCATATTTTTATTGTATCCACTTTAAATGAGAAAAAAATTAACTCTTGCAAAACAGAATTCTCAGCATCCGGGAAGTGGATTAATGAGGCCACTTGTGTTCTCTTTCCCTCTGAAGCTGGCTTCACATCCATTTTGCCTATTGAAGATATTTATAACACTCCTAGTATAGCCAAAGAATTAAGCTCTGTGTTTAAATCTTAGCCTTCATTCTTATCGATCTTGGGCAAAACCCTTGACATCTCTTGGCTTCCATTTCTTCCTCAGCAGATCTGCACACATGTTCATCCCTGCTGCTCGAATGTGCTGGGGGGATTAAATGTCAAAGAGTGGAAAGTACTCAGATTGTACCTTAAGCTTAGTTTTTCACATGTTAGCTTTCAAGTAATAACGTCTGAACATGGTAATATTTTTCCTAATTAATTCTTGAACCATGTTTAAAATCCGGGTCATGGATTTGATGGCAGGACGCCAACCAACAAACACCTCCTGATTCAGCTGCTCTTTCCTTCCCGTTTTCCTTCAGTCAAATGACTATCCTTGTGTACACAAGCATACATTGCTCTAAGTCTGCGCCTTTACCTGAAGTCCCCTCCTCTGTCTTCCACCAAACCTGTTTTACCCTTTTTTGCAAAGATGCTTTCTTTCTTACCTGCTCCGTGAAGTCTTTCCGACAGGTAAGAAACTAGTTCTGACCAATTTATCGTTCTGCTCAGCTGGATGGCTGCAGTTTGGTTATGCTTATATCTGTTTTCTGTGGCATGTGTGTGCTTGGATGTCATGTGCTTGTACAGGATTCTTTGTCTAGCTTCTTTTCTTTTTTAATCCAGGAGAGTGGTGTTTCCAGTGTGGGTGTGTCATTCTGGACGTCAAGCTAGAGCTGGTGTGGTCAGCTGATTGCCAGATATGGAGGGCGTAGTCAGAGACCTTTCTTAAACTTTAAAGATGCACATTTGGAAAAGAAAAAAAAAAGCACACTTGTACATGACTTCACGCTTGTATATGACAGCTATAACCATAGAGACGCATCCTTAAAGGAGAACAACAAATACATTTATGAATTATACCGTCCCATATATATTCTACTATGTTCTATTATAAAGGACATTATTTCAGGAAGTTTCTTCTGCTTGCAAGAAATAGAGAACTTTATTCTCAGGGATTCAGGAGAGAGTAGCCATTTGGATTCTTTTGGATAAAAATCGAAAAGCTAAATGGAGGAAGAATTAGGTGTGCTAGAAAGTCTGAGCAGTAGGATCTTATGCCCTTGGGTCACCATTTCTGTGATTCACATACCCTCAGCTTGCTTGTTCCCTTCCCCTCTTACGGTTGACTGGCTCAGAATTTGCCAAACCTCTTTCATCTGCATTCCCCCACCACGATTTTTGCCCTGTCAAATTACCACCTGCTCTATGTATCATTTAATATATATATATATATATATATATTTTTTTTTTTAATCAGCTCACTTTTTACTTTAACAAAGAGATTTCAGTATTATATTTTTATCATAAGTCCAAAAAAGCAGTACCTTGGCCTTACAATACAGGCAAAATGAACCCAAGGACATCCTGAGCCCATGGCTCATTTTCATCTTCGTCTTGATGGAGCAGAGGGAATCCACAAACGTCCCTCTCCTTCCCTCCTCTCCCTGCCAGCAGCAGGTTCCAACCTCGGCTGCATTTTAGAGTCACCTGGGTAATTAAAAACATACTTTTGCTTGAAAAGTACCTCCAGAGATTAATTGTTTTGTTGTGAGGTTTGGATGTCAGTATTAAAAAGCCCCCAAGTGATTCTAATGTGTAGCCAAAGCTGAGAAGCACTATCAGAGAGATGCCCCCCTCCCAATACCTCTCCTTCGAATGAACTTCAGAGATGTGAGTCTCTGCAGATCATAAATGAAAGCAACGCAGGCGTAAGGTGCCTCCCACAAGTATATCACCAGAGTTACCTGATTTGGTATCAGATGGTGTGTATACCACTGTTTTAGGAAAGCTGGGATGTTTAGTCTCTCCATATATTTTGTTTACTGTTTTTTTTTTCTCCTCTCATAACTGTTTATTCCTAGCTTCTGCCTCTTCTTAACTTCAAAAACCATCATGGTTCCCATATGTCTCATGAATTTTTGTCTGTATCTTCAATATCAGTTACCTTGACCCAGTGACCCTGTTATCTGTATTTTCTGGTGCAAAATGCTGAGAAGGTCCTTGACGGTGTAGCACCATTTGCATCACTGTTGGTGTTACTATTGCTGGGCTGTGGGTCCAGAGCTCTTCTGTGACACGGGGAAGAGGACAGAGCAACAGTCATTTGCTATTGAATAGTGATGCCTGGGCAGTGAGGCTTAGGGATTCTTTGAAAGGATGTCACCCTTGCTTGGGCATTGATTGGTTTGGCCTGGACAGTGTTTTTCCCATCTGGCTCATGATCAGAATCAACGTAGAATCTTGAGCATTTTGATTCTCTCCACCCAAATTCTAAGAAAGTTTGGGGGAGGGCCAGATTTTTGAGAATTTGTATTTTTTAATGGCTTCCAAGAGACTTAATGGTCACTTGGCTTCGATACCACTGGGTTAAGTGATCTCTGATGTTTTTTACTCTAAAAATGTTGGTTCTGTAATCACCCCTACAATAGAGGTGTTAACCTCCTTTTCTGGAAGCAATGACCACAGCTCCCATTTATTGAGATTTGCAGAACACTATTTCCAGGAAATATTAATTGGTGCTTGAATAACAAAAAACAAGGAGAAGAGGTGAAGAGTAAATCCTCCTCTTTTAGACTAACAATGTGTTAGAAGATTAGAGACTCTAAGAAAGCCTATTGTAAAAAGAAACCCGTTTCTTAACCAATGAAGTAACTTATTTGCAAAACTGACAGCTTTGTCTCAAGAAACCTAGTAATACTACTTTAAGTAGTTTTTCCTTCACTGGGCTTGGAGGCTGCAAGTCTGCACAATATTCTGTATACAGTGAATTCTCCATAAATGCTACTGATTGACAAATGACCGGTAGAAGAAAGGGAAAAGGCTGAAGCTCAGATTCATCAATTTTGTTAATTGTTAGCAGCCTGGGTAAAAGTTTTGATAAAGAGGTCAGAGCTAATGGTTCCAATGAGGTTTTTTTTGGTATTAACTAAGGTTTCATTCATCCTAGCTGCCAGCATATTTGATTAATCTACCCTAGTACCTCCTCCCACCCAAAGAGAATTATAATTTTGCTTCTATACCATATGGTGGAGGAGCAGGAATAGGATTTACAACTGTGGACTGTAAGCCATTCATCATCTTCTTAAACCTCATTTGCCTTTCCAAGTTTCAATACAGTAGAATTAGTATTCGAATTAATTAATCCTACCTAGTGGCCTGTACATAAAAATGGGCCCCAACACCTGTCTGTTAAATGAGTCACAGATAATTCTTGCATCTTTGTTCCCTGGATTTTCTTTTCAACCACACCTACAGCAGATACTGCAAACAAGTAGGTGAATTTGCATTATTGATACCAGGGAGAGGGAACCAGTGTTTGCCAGAAGTTGATCTTTGTCTCGGGTGGATTAATCACAGCTGAGGTCAAGATGAATAAATCTATGTTCCAGAATGGCCCGGTTACAGTTCAAGACTCAAAGAAAACAAAGGAAGTTAGAGGCTAGAAAGAGGAAGGAAGTGAAAGACTCTCCAAAAGAAAATACAGATGTTCTAAGAGACTCGTTATTGTTATAATTTGACTTTGTAAAAAGTCCAGCTGAACTTAGTGCTGTTTGGTCTTAATCAACAACATGCTGTATTGTGTCAATTCCATCATGGGACAGCGAATAGGAAATACCTTGGGGCCAATCTTATTAAAAGTTACATTTCTTTATATATGAAAAAATGAATATGTACTTTTAAAGCTTTTTAATTAAAAGTAATATATATATGTATATGTATACATACACCCAACACATCCACACACAGAATCACTATAACACTTGCTCTCTCCTACAGAAAAAAATAGCTAAATATTTTCCTTTGAAATTTTCCATGCTATTACTCCTCCAAATAAACCAGGACTGTGAATAGCTGTATTTTTACAAAAGTCACTGGTTTAGGTAAAAAGAGTTTAAATAGCTAGATGCCTGCAAATGCACTTAGAATATGTTTATAATATAGAACATTCATTTCCAGTGGTATTATACTGAAGCAGTTGCTTACATTATTGGAAATGGGGAAATTGTTGCCACTTGGGTCAATCCATTTTCGTCTCTGACTACCCAGAAGCATGTGTGCCTGTTAACCCTTCCAGAGCCAGCCCCAACTCATTGTCTGTTGATTTCAATTGAATAGAGGAGGAAATTTTACTTGTTGTAAAGCTTCTAGTCCGGGTGTCTAGATAGCATGGTGATAAGCATCATATAAACAGAGAGGGATGGAATTCAAGTTACCTTTATCTATGCCTCCTTTCATATACAGTATGTGTCATAGACAGACACCAGTGTCTCATTACATGACCACCCACAGAACACTACTCAGTGTGACATTCTTCAGGGGAAATTAACAGAAATGTTTTACCACATCAGTCTCTTCCAAGAACACTGATTCAATAGTAGTACTTACAAAGTGATCAGATGCCCATGGAAGCTTCCTTCTTCCACTGTTTTGGCTGAGGGGCATAATAAATACCTTGAATTCTAAAACCAGTTAAAGCAGAATGATACAGAAGAGAACACACTCACACACACACAAGCACACTCATGGATAAACACACACACACACACACACACACACACACACACAGATTTATGGATGTCAACTTCTCATCTATCGTTGATATTTCTGTATTTCCAGTATTCTCTCCCTATAGGCATGTAGCCATTTCTCCTGTTAGTCTCCACATTTTCTTACTAATTGTTATACATGGTTATAGTAAACACATACAGAATGGTTCTCTCTCCTTTAAAAACATTTTCAAAAAGTCACGAAGTTCATTGGATTTCAAAGAGCAAATGATGATTCCAAATGAAGTCTCCCAGACTCAAGAACATAATTAGTATTAGAAATCTTCAAAATCTGAATACTGATTACCTAATATTTCTCTAAGAGTCACAATATAAGGAATATATCTAGATGTGCAGTTCATAATAGTATCTTTTTTAAACAAAGAGAATTGTGATGCATACGGCTTTGTGATGCATACGGCTTTCCCAGAGGAGCAGAACTGATCTGAGGCTTGATCCATCTACTGGAACGTTCAGGGCAGACGTGGAGGACCACACCATCAACATCATTTTGTTTTCACACAGATACTGTATTTTTGTGATCTGAGTAGAAAGCTGTATGAAGAAATTTTTTCAGTAGCGGGAAGAGATTCGGTGATTAGAAGGGATGAAATAAGGCTAAAGGAGCCGTAATAACAAGGACAGTTCTGGCAGGAGAGTGGGCCTGGTGGAAAGGTGGAATTTGGAGACGGAAGATATGAAGAAATACAATTTACTGAACGTGCGTTAGAAGCAGACCACAGAGTGAGTGAGTGAGTGAGTGTGTGTGTGTGTGTGTGTGTGTGTGTGTGTGTGTGCTGGGTGTCAGACGATGGCAAAAATTACATCACATCATGTTTTCTAGCTTCATGAGATACTCAGCTGCTGCAATTTGTAAGAGTCAGTAAAACAAGCTAAACTCTTCAATACCACATGGAGGTGAGCTAAGTTGACATGAACTATGAAGACCCTTGAAAGCTCATTTGGATAAAGAGCTTCAGCGTGCAATCTCTCCAAATAAGCTTATAATCACAGTCTCAGCTTTGGGACTCTCACTTGTGTGTGTTGTCAATTCGTTTCTCACTTAAAGTAAAATGGAAGGGTGAACAGGAACTAGAGAGACCATTTTTACTTTCAGTTTTGGCTTGGTGTTAGCGGGTTTAACAATAATCCCATGGAATCTAAGATGTAATTATTTCCCGTTTCTCAAAATTGAAAACTCCTCAGGGTTTTTTGTTTTGGTGGGGGTTGGGTCTTAAAACTCACTACTTTGGGGGTAGGAGCTTGCTAGAAAGAAACTATTCTGGCTGTTCGGAGGCGTTCTCTCCATGTAAGTTAAAGTAATCTTTAGAAGAACAGGAGGTGCTGATAGAATAATTGTGTTTACTCTTCCCACTTCATGATTTTTGTCTTATAAACATTGTTTTGCATTATTGGGCTCCACGTTCCTTTTTCTCATCTGATGTTTTACAAATATTTTTCTAATTGCCTGAGACAGTGTGGTCCAATAAAGTTAAATTGACTTTGGGTTGAACTTGTTTGTCTGATCTCTTGCCAGAGGTTATAGTCACCCACATGAACTGACTTTCACTCTGTTTCTTGGTCTCTGCCTCTCTCTCCCTTTTATGTTCTTTTGCTCTCGTTAGCCTTTTTCTCCACTCTATTCTAATATACAACCCTGGAATTGGTTCTCAAGACTTCATAAAGAAATTATTTAAAAAATAAGATCATCGATATAAATGTATGTATGTATGTATCTATCTATCTATCTATTTTAATCTATCCATCCATCCATCCATCCATCTTCCATCTAAATACTTCAGCCACCTAAATCAACAGATCTGAGTTTCAACCCAAGTCATGGGAGGAGGTGCACTCAATGCTTAGAAAACAAGAGTGCTTGGAATAGCCCATTTGTTTGACGTCTGGAAACACTTTACAAACAACCTCCAGGAAAATAACAAAGCAAATAGTGCTGGTCTACCGCAATGGAACAGATATGGTGTGTGATCAGTTAGCTGCAACCCACAAATAAACACAGACAGGCAATCTAGCAAGCAAAAACAGAAACCACATTATTGTCCATCACAGACTGAAGAGTTTAGAATAAACTTAAAGCCTCATATGTGTGACTTCTAGACTCAGGAAAGAAGGTTAAAAGCTTCAAGGACTCTTCCTGGTTTTGTATAGTAAGCTCCCGAGTTTCCCTTTAACCCCAAAGATCAACATTTATTTTAACATCTACCCACTTTGACCAAAGCCTAAGTCTTGGGAGTTCTCATTCCTGTTGCTCTCTCTGACTGCTTTTGCAGAATGGAAGCCACAGGTTTCGGCTTCTCATGGTGCAGCGACAGTTCCCTTGCTAAATTTCCAGCAGTGAGAGCGTGGCCTGGTCCACCAAAATGGTACCATGAGACGTGAACCTTTCCCGTGCACTCAACCTGTTTTCACATGAAGTTGGAGTGATATCTCTGGCCAGCAACTCTAGTTTACCAAGAGTAATGAACGTGCACTGCTTGTTTGGAAATTCTAAACAACTTTTTTTCTTTCTTTCAGGTGCGTCTATCAGATCCGTCATAAAGTTCTTTCACTCAGTCTCTCAGGACAGATGATCACCCTCATCTCTGTATCATATTCCAATTAGAAAGGTGAACTTCTCATCTTGATCCTTCTTTCCTATCCCTAATTATGGACTCATTTTTTGTCTGAACCTATTTGCAAACTGGGATTGACCATAACTTAGGCACAAATATAGAACTGTTTTTGTTTCTCCTGAATCTGAAGCAACAATAGTTTGCTTGTTCTTCCAATGTTTCCATCTTCTCTCTTTGAAACTTTGGTCCCTTTGACTTCTCCTGAATAGTCTACTTTGTTACTATACCTCTGTTTCCTTTTCCTATGGCCTAGGGTAGGGCCACAGTCATAGATTAGGTTTATGAAGGTTAGATTAATGTAAATTGGACACTAAGCAGAGAGTCAAGGGAAGAGAGAATGTATTTTGTCTAATATGTTGCGATGAGACAGGGCCTGTGATTAAGGGTACGGAAGAGGATACAGAGTAACTAACTCACTTCTCCAATGGACATTAGATGCAGACATGAGGCTGGTCATCAGCTTTTACTTCTCTCATTGCTTCATTTAGAGAAAACTGCAGAATAAACAGAATCCCAGGAGCTATGGGATCAATGGCCAAAAACAGTCTGCAGAGGATACACTCTAGATAAAACTCCCCTCTGACCTCCTCTAGTGGTGTTCTGTAAGAAACGGCAGCACCCCACTCCTCCTATCCCCACAATTTTACCAGCTCCACAAACTTACAAGAATGTATCAAAAGAATAAAATAGATAAACAACAAGGCCCTACTATATAGCACAGGGAACTATATTCAACAGCTTGTAATAACCTATAATGAAAAAGAATATATATATGTATAACTGAATCATTATGCTGTACACCAGAAATGAACACAACATTGTAAATCAACTATACTTGAATAAAAAAAAAAGAATTCAATCAGAACCATCATTATGTCCTGGTAATAAAAGAAAGAAGACGTGAATAGTCAGTGTAGTTCTTGGTTGATGACACTAATTTTCTGAGAAAGAAGGGAAGAACCAGACACCCTTCAGTACAATTATGAGGAACTATGGAGTCTATTGAGAAAGGTCAGAGTTCTTCAAATAGAGGAATATTCTTTCTTCAATATATTGTTGAATAAGATGATAAGTAATGCTTATATTTAAAAGATATGATAAGGAAATAGGTCTCAGTAAACATCCAGAATGCCCACACCTCTCATTGTTGGGAAGACTGAAGCGGAGATGGGAGTACCACATTCATTCTTGTCCATGAACTGGTCAGTCCCTCCTCATCTTAACCTTCTCTCCCACGTGACTTTAAAATGGAATACAGGTAAACAAGAGTCCATATCCAGCTCATGCCTGGGATGCTCCCATGCTCTAAAAGACTTTCACTGAGGAGTGAGAGAGTCTTCTTGCAAGGAGAAGGGACGGAGATGCTGGTGGGGTTGTAAATTGAGAGACTTGGAGAGGGAAGTGCTTGCAGGCTGGGGCTAAACCTGAGGACAGGAGGGCCATGTCAGAGGGGGCAGTGGCATTTATAAGGACACCCTCCCTCAGAGGGTTTGCATCATAAAATGACTATTATTTTAATGACTTTATTTATTTATCTATTTGTCTGTTTATTTTATTAGTCATTTCTCATTCCAAAAAGATTTGTTGGAGATAGCATGTGCCAGTTACCATTCTAAGGCTTCAATGAACAAGATGAGGTCCCCGCATTCATGGACAGATTTCTTTCACCATATAGTTTTATACACACACACGTGTGATTTTAAATTGTGATACGTTTCTTGAAGGAATTAATAGGGAGCATGAGGAGGCAGCAGGAGTAGGGTAGGGAGGACAGAGGTGACAGATTGATGGACTCAGCATGTCTTCAACTTCCCTCCACCACACCTTCTAGCTGCAGAGACCTACAATTGTAAATTACATTTTAGACTCCCTTGAACTAGAGTTCTGGATGGGATAGAGGTTCTACCAACCATTGGTACCCGTGAAAAACTTGAACTCAGACACGAGTCAAGTGGGAGATGGTGGCCACTGGCACACATGTTTCTGGTAAGGATGTAGCAGAGGCAGAGTGGCTCCTGAGCCAGCATTTACCTCAGGTACTTTCCTGAAGGTGACAATGGCATCCCCGGCTACCTAGTTCCTAGATGTGTAGTTAAGACTGTATGATCCTGCAGCCAGCAGTTATGACAGTGCATCCTGACCCCCTGGTTTCTGTAGTATGCAGAAATAGCAGTTCTGTTGGTGCACGTTGTTTGTATAATCATCTGGGGACTCAGCATAGAGCCTCCTATTCTGGCCATTCCAACAATTTAGTAAGTATCTAATGGCTTTCAATTTAAAACGGCAAGAGTAATTTTTGATGTTTGCAATTGAACTCTGGCTGCAAAGAGGGACTCCTTGAGCCATGTGGCCAAGAATCACCTCTCTGAGGATGACTTGAGCTGAAACCATAGGAACTGAAAAGAACCAGGCTGAGAAGAGCTAAGAGAAGGGGATTCCATGCAGGAACTTACAAGTGCAAACATCCTGTGGCTAACGGAGCTTGCATGTTAGGGAATTAAAAGGAGAATATTCTCATGCAAGACGAGATCAGAGGTTGGTAGAGACCAACTCACGACAAAGGATTTGCATATTAGGGCATGGGTGACAGGAAGCCATCAGATGGTATGAAAAAGAGAAGAGCCCTGATCTGATTGATGCCTTCAAAAGCTCACCCTGGCTGGCATATGGAGAGTGAGTTCGACAGGGAGAAACAGAAACATCCCCTAAAAGGCTATTTTGGGGATTCATGCAAGAGATGATGATGTTTTAGGATCATAGTAGTCAAAAAAATTCAAAGTTATAAAAAGGACAAATTTAAGACGTATTTTGGAGGGAAAGCTGATAGGAATTGCTGATGGATTGTATGGGAATATGAAAAAGTGGAGGAAATAAGGATGACACAACATTTTTAGCTTGAGCAAGTGGGTAGCATGAAGAAGGAGAATTCAGGATGAGGGTCAGATTTGGGTGGGAGATTAAAACAGTTCTATTTGATATATGTAAATTGTGAGGTACCTGCAGCCTGTGTCAGTTACCTTTTATTGTATGGCAAGCCACTCCAAAACCTAACAGCTCAAAACAACACAATTGTTATTTCTCACATGTCTGTACGGCTGGCTCTTTTGTTGGTCTCACTTGACCTCACTCATGGGGCTGCATTCAGCTAGAGGATTTTATAGTCTAGAAGACATGAGCTGAGTTCATTCACACATCTGGCAGCTGGTCCTTGCTGTTGCCTGGGAAACCTTAGTTCACCTCCTCTTGGTCCCTCAGCCTCCAGTAAGCTAGCCTGGTTTCCTTACATGGCAATCTGTCTGGCTAGCAGTCTAAGAAAATGAAAGTAGAAGCTGCGAGTCTTCTTGAAACCAGTGTTTGGACTTTGGACTTCTATCACATTCTGTTGGTCAAAACAAGGCAGAGACCAGTCTAGATTCAAGGGCAGGAGAAACAGACTGTTGCTCTTATGGGGAAGAGCGCCATAGTCATGGGGCAAAGAGTCATGGGGGAAATTATTGTTGCCATCTTTGAAAGGAATCATTCAGAGACCCATTCTAGTGGGAATGTCATGTAGGCAGTTAGATATGAGTCTGGAGCTAAAACGAGAAGTGTCAGTTCACCTATATGATGTCACTGCTAAGTTGTCATCCAAGAATGGAGCACCGACTCAGTTACTGATCTGTTAGATTAAATGATACTGTTTGCAAGCTGTCTTTTCTCCCTATAACTCTACTGATTTTTTTTAGCATTGTGTAGAAAAGTCAGATTTTTCTATTTTAAAAATAGTTGAAAAATAAATAAAAAGAATCATATTTTGTGACACATGAAAATCATATAAAATTCGAACTTCAGAGTCGGTACATGAAGAATGAGCCCTGTCATAGTCATTCGTTTACATACTGACTGTGGCTGCTTTCACAGTCCGAGAGCAGAGCTGAGGAGTTTTGAAAGAGCCCATCTGCTCCATAAGGACGGAAACTTACTATCTGGCTCTTTGCAGAAAGTTTGACCTTGACCTTATGTAACAGGATGAAAAGCATCTCCACCACACTGCATTGTGTAGTGCTTACACTTCATATTTTTTAGCTATTGGAGTTAAATGTTGAGAAGTGTTACCCTTTTTCCTATCTTCAGAAAAGTGAGAACTGGAAATACAAGAAATGAAACTTCTCAGATCAAACCTTTGAATTTTTTACTATCCAATGGGAGGTTATCCACTGCGGTTGAGTCAAAAAATTTTAATCTGGGCCTATGGAGAGCACTTTTGATGATTTTAATACAAGTGTTGAAAATGCGTGCCTATACAGGATGCCATGGGACCACTCCTAAGACCATTTGAGTATAAATATAGGGGGTTACAGTGTTTTGCACACTTCTGTAGTCTGAAACCCTAGAGTGAAGTAGATGAGGTATAATATGAATTGTTTTGGCATCACTGGCCTCATTGAAAGCCCCCATGCATTTGCACATCTGTGTCTGCAAAAAGAAGGAATAATTGTTCGGCTCTGCTATTGCTGTTTATGAATCAGAAGAACAAAAAGGCAACAGAATAAACAAAATGTCATGTTCATACAAATCCTGATTAGGGTAAAATCATCTGGCTGGCATTGCCTGTGTACAACATCACCAACAGAGCTGCCAGCTAGTGAGGGGAGCCTCACAGGTCCCTTGTCTTGGGGCTTCAAAGCTTGGAACGGCTTATTTGAAGGTTTACACAAAAGCTAGATCTACCCAAAAGAGTTAAGATCTAGTCTCTGAGCGTTTGCTATTATTAAGCAACTTGTCTTTAAGAATCCCCGAAGTCCTAGGCGATGTCTGAATAACTGACTATCCGTTACAGGGCGATTTCCAAAATATGTTTGATTCATACCTTTGAGCAGGGTTTCTCCCCCTCAGCACTACTGACATTTGGGGCCAGATCACTCTTTTTGTGAGTCCTGTGCACTGTAAGATGTTTACCAGCATCCCTAGCCTCTTCCCACTAGATGCCAGTAGCACCCTCCCCATTCTGTCACATGCAACCAAAGCATCCTGAACTGCACAGCATTTCAGGATCTGCTCAGTCCTCCCTGCCCCATGCTCTAAACCCAGTCAGTTTGTCTACATGGGCACACATGGATGCTACAGCCACGTCTGACTATTGCCATAGTCATGGGGCAAAGAGTCATGGGGGTGATATCGCCTTAAATCTACTAATATTTTCTCCCTCAGTGAAATAACATCTTTTTTTTTTTAACTTCTAGTTTTATAGTATAATTCTATCTATGAGGGCAGACTGAGTTTCTATATAAATAGACTCAAAATATATAATTGCTAACACTCCACAGAGGTTAGCTTATTACTCACTTAATAGTTCAAAGACGTTTCTATGATGTAATAAATCAGGAAACTGAACTTCTTCCATCTTGGGAGCCCACCATTCCTAGAGTCTTGACATTTCCATCTGCCTGCAGCCTGTGGAAGGATAAAGAGAGAGTTCAAAGAGTGAAAACATCCACCTCTAAAGAGCCGTGGCTCAGAAACGACATGCATCACGGCTGCTCGTGTTCCATTGAGAAAAGTTAGTCTTTTGGCCTCGCATAACAGTAAAGGAAGCTGGGAATATAGCCTTGTTATAAGCCAAGGAAGAAAGGAAGCAGGGTGCTTGTGAACAGCTAGTCTCAGCCACAAAAAAACCCATGTTAAATCTAAAAAAGGACACAAATCAACTTGGCTACAAAACAGAAACAGACTCACAGACATAGAGAGCAAAATTATGGTAACCAGGGAGTAAAGGGGGTGGGAAGGGATAAATCGGGAGTTTGAAATTTGCACCTCTTGGGGAGTGACGGAAATGCTGGCTATCTTGATTGTGGTGGTGGTTTTGTTGGTATATACATCTACCAAAATTCATCATATTGTTCATCTGAAATATGTGTAGTTTACTATACAGGAATCATACCACAATAGAGGTGTTTTAAAAAAGCACATCAAATGTCACCTTTCTCACCCACCAGACAGGATCTTTCTGTCTATGATCCTGTGCACTCTGCAGGTGGCATTTGGCTGTGCTCGAATCATGAATGCCCTTTTCACCCAATTAGCATTTTTCTCCAACTAGATTCTAAGTTTTTTTGAGAATACCAAGTATTTTTATGGTTTCCTATACCTTGGCTACCGTACCTAGGTTGGAAGCTTCATTCTGAAACGAGTCACCTGGAGTGCTTGTTAGCGAGCAGGTTGCTAAACCCCAGTCCCAGAGTTGCTGACTCAGTTGGTCTAGGGTGGGGCTTAAAAATTTGCATTTCCCACAAGTTCCTAGGTGATTCTGGTGATGTTGGAAAGCCGCTGACATGGACTATACCAAGTCTTAACTGACTGTGCAGTTAACAAACAGTAAGGGGCACACTTCTGAATTTTTAGCATTAGGAGGGAGGCACAGAATTAGGCATATGCTGCCTTTTTAACCTGCTTCTTTTAACCTCCTTTTTAACCTCCCTTCTTCATGTCCCTCTCATGTCTCTCTTCTGAACCATCTTATCGGAATAGAGAAACCTGAACCGATGACTTTTGGCTTTGTTTCTTTTTTAAAAATCATAGTTGGATTTTTAAACAATAGGAGGAATTTTACACTCCATTTTGAAAAGTGATTTAATTTAAAAAGTGTTAATCTAATTTTTTTAAATCCTCAAATTTGTCCTGGGGGAACGGAATAGAAAACGCTAAGAAATTTAGGAGAAAAATGGTTCTTTCGGGTCTCTGTTATTTTTCATGATAACTATAAAGTAGCCAGTAAGAAAAATGACATGTCCTTTGAAGTGACAGAGAATTTTGGTTATTTTTTAAAAATCCATGTTTTTCAAGTATAAACTCATTACAGTTTTATCCCATCCAACAATACAGTCTCTTTGGAAAAGTAATAGTATCACCGGATGTATAATTTTCTCTTTAAAATAATAAAGACATTTTTAGTCTGACCAAACATTTCTGAAATTCTAATAAAATAAATGCCTTCCTTATATTTTCTGGAAGATACTAAGTAAAATCATAAGAGATGTAAGGGTCAGATGAGTTGCTATGTCATAATGAGAAGGACCAATTTACTCTGGATTTAAAAAATATCTGTGTAGCTAATGAGCTTCATTTCCATTATACCTGTGTCCCCTGTGAGGGGTGGAACTGGAAGTCATGCAGAGCATGACGCAGAGTAGTTGGCAGGAGAGGGTAAGGCCTGAGAGCAACGATTTTGGGGAAAGCAACTTCGGTAAAGAGTGTCAGGAAAGACAAAGTTCCTAGCAAGTGAAACACCACAGTTCGGGCCCTAAGCAACGTAACCACAGTAGACTCTGGGAAGGCAGAGGCCAAGGGAGCCCTGAAAGGTAAGATGGTGAGATGGGCCATCTAAAGGGTAACACTTCTGACAGCAAAAGGGGATGCTGTTAGCAGCCTCACCAAGACCACAGATGTAGACTGGGGCTGTCTCAGCAAAACGTGGCTGTATTTCCCTGACTCACAGGTGAAGGAGGACGCTGGACGTACTGTAGGGGATTATGACAGCTGACAGGAGATTAAGGCACAGATCAGTTCACCAGGTTGGCCATCAATCTAGGGCTCATACCTCCTCCTGAAGTATCTGGACCAGTTTCGAATCTTGACGTTTTTATTTTTAAATTAACATTATTATTTCTCCCACATTGTGAAAACTCTCAGACGCCTCCTGATCTAACAACGGGTGGGAGATGGTACCGTGTGGGAGTTAGCATGGTCTTAGACAGGCCGCAGCAGGAAGACTGGTTCTACTGCTTTCCAGCTGTGTGATCGATCTTAACCTGCTTTCTCATCTGTGAAGCAGGGACAAGAATAACTTTTTCAGGCTGTCATAAGGATTGAATTAGACAGTGTACACAAGTGTGTGACGTGGTGATTGCTGCGTACTCAGTAACTTTTTCTAACAGCTCCTAGGCTACAAAATCTTTCAAATTTAGAAAAGACACAAGCACATTTCATCAGTTCTTTTTCCTAATTTACTCACTTATTTGGTAGATACTTATTAAGTCCTTAATACACGCTAGGTGTTCTGTTAGGCATCAACTGTAAAAAAACAAAACCATCTTGGCCTCAACTTACAGAGATTTCAGAATAATTAAGAATAAAGAATAAGGAGGAAACAGAGTATCACATAAGGAAACAGTTTTATGTAAAATTTCAACTGAGATTTCAGGATAGAGACTTCCCTATCCTGTACCTTAAGAGTGAAATCTGACTGAGTCTCGGAGAACCAGACAGATTTTGTGTGGAAAAGATCACTTTGCTTGAGGTTTCAGAGCAGAGTAGGGGGATTTCAGAGTGGTTGTGAATAGTCCGTTTAATGGCACATCGCATTAGCCCACGAAAGAGATGACTCTATTTTTCCCTCCAGAAAATAAGGTGATCATACTGCCAAACTCACCACCTGCTGGTGGGACAGCAGTTTGTCTTGGGCCCACTGGACAAACAGGCAGACTTATGACCTTGATATTTACGTTAGCAGATACTCAACTGGATCTTATCCTGCATGTTCACATTTAAAGCAAAATTTCTGCCTAGAATATCAGTACTTTATAATCATGTGCTATTTATTCAAAGGTGCAAATTTTAACAGCAGAGGAAAAAAAATTCAAGTATAGGAGTTTAAAAGCAATATACTGCCCTGAGGTACATGGAATATATGAATTTTGCATGGGCCGGGTTCTCAGAGAATCTTCCTGTCTCTGACTTGTCTTCAGGATAAGTTTTCAGGAAATCATTTCGAATGTAAATTCTCCTTAGCCACTCTTGCAAGTAGACTCCCCACAGTCTTACAACTTTAACAATGACTCGATCTAACTTCATATCCAGAAATGGATGCTCAGGGTTTTCTTCAACATCATTTACAACTTTCAGCTCTCTTAACATTTACACACGTGAATGAAGGCACTTTGCGGGCAGAGGTGAGACCACGTGGACTGTGGAGAAGGGGACGGGCAGACCCAGCAGTGGAGGAAGAGATCAGGGCAGAGCACGTGGCCATGCGGAGGAGAAAAGCACATGTCAGCGTGGCATCCACTTACACGCGCCCTGATCAGCATCTATTTTCTACAATGCCCATCACAGAATGTTCAAAGAGAAATGAAACCCAAAGCAATGCTTCATCAAATGCTTAAGAAAAGAAAACGTGTACCTTGGTGCTACGAGTCTTTTCACACACTGCTGAATGTGGGTCCCTGATTGTCCAGAAGAAAGGGAGATTCTGAGAGTTTTTTCCTTGCAGTTGCAGTAAGATTCTGGATATTACATGCAAATTATGCTTCTCATTTTAAAGACCTTTAGAGCCTGCTGTTTTTAAACTTCTGAGGCAGACCTGGGGTTGAGCTCTCCACTCACTATTTGACCCTGGACAAGAAGATGTTCAACCCTTTAAATTTCCATTTCTCAAGCAGCTAAAAATGAAGACAGACACTTACCTCATAGGTTGGCTGAAAGAATCAAATGAGATAATGTAAGAAAGGTTCTTCACAATAATAGCACTATAAATTAATAATAATAAAAAGAAATTGGACTTTAATAATTCCAGTGTTAGAAAACATATTTTATCACTCAAAATTGCCACAGTATAACTTCTGATCAAGAATATAGCCACAGTCAAGGCGATAGCCTAGAAGCTTTGTTTGTACTTTGTTCACCATGGAATCCCCAGTGACTAACACAGTGCTCAGAACATATTACTTGCTCAGTAAATTATTGTTGAAGAATTAATGAGTGAATTGCCTAAGCTGAAAGAAACCTTCCTGTTTTATAGCGAGGCAGCATCCGTCCATGTAAAACTACTGATCAACAAGCAGGACCTAAAACAATTAGGAAGCTACGCTAGTTGTCAGAGGCTACAGTATTTCAAAGGAACATGTGATAATATCTGAGTAAATATTTAATTCTGAAAAGGATAGATGGGCTCACCAATAATTTAGAACTTTGTATCACTGTTTTAATGGGTATCATTTCTTTGGTAGGTTAAATGTGAATAAAATCCCTCTGATTTCTATTTCCAGGTCCAAAATTCAGGGCTATTAAACTCATAGGAAGAACAAAAAAAAATCTACTTTTCACATTTAGATCGTTGTGATTATCCCCAGCAGCTGACTGCTCTGCTGTCTTTGTGACACAGTGTCCTTCAGGCCTCACCAGCAAGCAGAGCCCTTGGGGGGGTGATTAGAATGTGCTGGGCCTGCCGTGGGGGTTATCACAAGTTCCCTAGCGGACGCCAGGCCTCACTTCCACATTTTACCCTCATCTTGCTTCAACGTGGAGGGCTCCAATTAACTTCAAAGACCCTTCCATGTGTAGAAAAACTCTGATGAAGTGGAACAGAATCTCACAGTATGTTTGAAGTTTGTAGGAATGTTAATGAGAAGAGATCATGATTATCATTATGTTAAAAAAGAAAAAAGAAAAAAAAGAAAGTCTCTCACTTTAGTCATATACATAACTTTTCCTTATCTGTCACAGACAAATTCACCCAAGATATGCAGGGCCAAACGAACACAGCTCAGTAAGGTATCTTCTAGATTTATTTACAGTGAAAAACACCACATGCTTGATAACCGTTCTTTAATTAGGGGAAGAGTTTGTAACTTCCCCCTTTGTTTCATAGTTAAAACACATTTGTTTTCCATTATGAATGAGTTTGTCAAAAAGCACTGAACCAGAAATTTAGCTGTAAGCAAATGTGTTTTCACCTTAGCCCAGCACTGTTTGACAAAGTATGTTGCACAGGCAATTGTACCTATTATTTCCAGAGAGTATGGATAAGTGCCCCTTCCCCTCTAACTTCCCGTAAGGAATGTCTGCCTTCTGTGGAGGGGAGTATAGAAAGGAATATAAGATCTGGGTGAGTCTGTGAAAACCTGAGAACATTGATACGAAACATACCAAACACATCCTTTAAATAGAAAATAACAGCAGGCAGGATATATATATAGGACACAATGGTTGACCCCGTATTTTGGTGCTTTTTGAAGCTACAAATAGCTCAGAACATAGACTAAGTTGCAGAGCAGTGTTCTGGTGGCTGGTGACACCAGGGAAGAACGGTCGCAGTTTAGTCCAGAAAAACCCCTGCAAAGGCTCTTCATTAAGCAGCACATCTCTCATCAGTCCATCTCCTGGAAAGAACACAGCGCAGTCTCCCTGCCTATACAAAATTCTAGAAATAATTTTTAAAAAGACTAGTGACTACGTAGTCACATTAAAAAAAAAAAAAAGAGGGAGAGAGAGAGAAATCTTAGACAATGAGAAGCACTGAGAAAACCACAGGCCAAGACTCTACCACAGAATGGCTACAGCAAGGGAGATCTGCCCTGAACATGGCAGAAGGAGGGAGCAGAAAGAGGCTGGGAAGCAATTAACAAAGGATTCGTCGGAGAACAGCAGAGGTATCAGCCGAGCCAATTTGCTCCTAAATGCACGAACATCCCTGTAGACCGGGAAGCTGCAACAGGAGTATGAAAATGGGTTCAGCATCATTACTCTGTAAAAGTAAATTAAAATGGCAAAAGGATAGCAAATTATATCAAGTAATAGCAAGTTTAAAAGACTGAAAATACTAAATTCTAGTGGATATGCAGACCATCTGGAATGCTTATGTACTGCTGGTGTGGGCGTAAAATGTTAAAACTGCTTTATAAAACTGTTTGCCAGTTTCTTGAGCAGTAAAACATACATCTATCCTACGACCCAGCATTCGCCTCCTAGTTGTTTATTAAGAAAAATGAAAACATACGCCTACAGACAACCTTCTAAATAAATTTTCATACCAACTCTATTCATAACTGTCGAAAACTGTATGCCCAGGTGTCTATCCATGGGAGAATCGATAAACAAACTGTGGAATATTCATATAATGGAATATTACTTAGTAACAAAAAGGAATAGACTACTCAGTATTCTATGAATATTAAGTCTCAAATACAGAATACTGAGTAAAAGAAGTCAGGCACAAGAAATATATGTGGGGTATGATTCTGTTTATGATATGTTCTAAAACAGGTCAAATAGAAAATAATCAATGATAATATGAAGAAGAAGAAAGAAAGAACAATGTTCGCCTCTGCAAGGAAGACTGACTGAGAGGGGCACGATGCAACTTTCTGGGGCGATAGAAATGTTTTATATCTTGATAGGATATAGGCTTCCTTGTATGTATCAAATTTGATCCAACTATTTACTTAAGATCTGTACGCTTCACTGTAAGTAAATTATATCTTACTTAAAAAAAATAAAGGCTTGATAAATAACTTAAAATGATTCCGATCTTTTTAAAAAGGTCATTAGTGTCCTTAGGCAGAATAGTGTCTGGAATACATTAACAAAGTATTGTTTACTGCTATACTGTGGCTTCAGTGAAAGCTGAGAATACAAAGAGCTCTGAGATCATAGGATGAGTATTGCTAAAATGCTGATGGGCAGAAGTGCAGATAAGGAGATTCTTTGGAATAAGGTCTTGCCAACTCTGTCAAAGAGCAGCATGGAGTGGAAATGGAAGAAGGTAAATTTCCTCCCAAATAAACTTAGCTTGATGGAGAATTTTGTCTTGGAAGAGCCCCATGACAGTCTCCATCCTATCAGTTTTTGTACTCTCAGCCTCAAAAACATTCATCTTACATGTCTCGAGAAAGTCTGCTTTTTTCAAAGCCTAGCTTCCATGAACAACAGGACTTCTCTAGAAAAATAGGGTCTTGACTAACACTGAGGATTTCAAGGACAACCCACCTTAACAGCGATCCTGTAATATGGTCAGGCTCTCTTGGTAGGCAACTAGAGTAAGAACTCAGGTATTTCAAGTCTTGGTTCATTCAATTGTCCCCCAAGCAGTCATGTGCCAGACATTGTGTTAGATGTTCAGGATGTTGCTATACATGGTATCTAGGAACATGGGATTTAGAACAAGGAGGCTAGGGTAACTGGTTTACAAGCTGTGAACATGGGACTGGTAATCTCTATAGGCCTAGAGAATGGAGGTAGGGCCTCAAGGAATGAGATAAAATATATACATTGAAATGAATCCCAGGAGATTATGAAAGAACAAGCTTTTCCTTCTCCTATTTTTTTCCTTTCTTCTCTTATCAGTTTCCATATCCTACCACCACCCCAAGTCAACACCATCCATCACTGCACCTTCTACAGACAACTCATGCTTCTTTGTGATAAGAGTTGGGATTGGAGCTCTGATGCAGCTGTGGGGTGGAGAGTCAGGTTAGGTATTCTGATGGGGAAAGAGGAGTGATTAGGGGCAAGATTTACAAGCTGAGATACAGGATAAGGGGAAGAAATGATAATAGGTAGTGGCTGAGATGTCTCCTTTCCTCCCCTCTCCTCTCGTATTGTTACTGCCCGTATTTCCAATATTTCCCCCAAGAGTTCAGAGTAAGGCACAACAGGGACTGGACAAAAACGAGCAGTAGTATGAGCCCAGGGCAGAAACTTGAGTTATATTAGTGCAGCCAATCCTGGCCATGGGCCTATTTCAGAGGCAGAGCGGGCAGTGATCAACAGAGTTGGTGGCAAGATTGACAGGTCAGAGGAAGAGGAGGTTTGAGAGGAAGGAGTGGCAAGTAGAGATGAAGTATCACAGATGTCACCACTGGGACACTATGGGGAAAGTGAGCCCTTAGCTGGGATATGTACCTGGCAATACCTGTATGTGTGTGCGATGTATGTACAAGGTGATTCTAACATAGTACTCATAGTTCAGGGTATTCTTGTGTGGGCAAGCAGCAATACATGTTTCAAATATTTTCATTTTTCTCTTTTTATACACAACAGAACAGCTCTCAGACACTGATTGGCATTAGGTCACATGGCTTGGACATGGCTTGGTATCTTTCAAAATGAGTCTATTTCTTTTGGGCTTAAGACTAAGCCAATTTTTTTTTTTTGAGTTACAGTCAGTTTACAATGCTATGTCAATTTACAGTGTAGAGCACAATTTTTCAGTTATACATGAACATACATATATTCATTGTCGCATTCTCTTTCACTGTGAGCTACCACAAGATCTTGTATATATTTCCCTGTGCTATACAGTATAATGTTATTTATCTATTCTACATATGCCTGTCAGTATCTACAAATTTCAAACTCCCAGTCTGTCCCTTATGACCTTCCTCCCCTCTGGCAACCACAAGTTTGTATTCTATGTCTATGAGTCTGTTTCTGTTTTGTATTTATGTTCTTTTTTTTTTTTTTAAGATTCCACATATAAGCGATCTCATATGGTATTTTTCTTTCTCTTTCTGGCTTATTTCACATAGAATGACATTCTCCAGGAACATCCATGTTGCTGCAATGGTGTTATGGCCTTGTCATTTTTTATGGCTGAATAGTATTCCATTGTATAAATATACCACCTCTTCTTTATCCAGACATCTGTTGATGGATATTTAGGCTGTTTCCATGTCTTGGCTATTGTAAATAGTGCTGCTATGAACATTGGGGTGCAGGTGTCTTTCTGAAGTAGGATTCCTTCTGGATAAATGCCCAGGAGTGGGATTACTGGGTCATATGGTAAGTCTATTCCTAGTCTTTCGAGGAATCTCCATACTGTTTTCCACAGTGGCTGCACCAAACTGCATTCCCACCAGCAGTGTAAGAGGGCTCCCTTTTCTCCACAGCCTCTCCAGCATTTGCCATTTGGGGACTTTTGAATGATGGCCATTCTGACTGGTGTGAGGTGATATCTCATTGTAGGTTTGACTTGCATTTCTCTGATAATTAGTGATAGTGAGCATTTTTTCATGTGCCTATTGATCATTTGTATGTCTTCCTTGGAGAATTGCTTGTTTAGGTCTTCTGCCCATTTTTGGATTGGGTTGTTTGTTTTTTCTTATTAAGTCTTATGAGCTGCTCACATATTCTGGAGATCAAGCCTTTGTCAGTTTCCCCTTTTGCAAAAGTTTTCTCCCATTCTGTAGGTTGTTGTTTTGTCTTACTTATGGTTTCCTTTGCTGTGCAGAAGCTTGTAAGTTTAATTAGGTCCCATTTGTTTATTCTTGCTTTTATCTCTGTTCCTTGGGTAGACTGTCCTAGGAGAACATTTTTGAGATGTATGTCAGATAATGGTTTGCCTGTATTTTCTTCTAGGAAGTTTATTGTATTTGTCTTATGTTTAAGTCTTTGATCCATTTTGAGTTTATTTTTGTGTATGGTGTAAGGGGGTGTTCCACCTTCATTGTTTTACATGCTGCTGTCCAGTTTTCCCAACACCATTTGCTGAAGAGACTGTCTTTATTCCATTGTATATTCTTGCCTCCTTTGTTGAAGATTAGTTGACCAAAAGTTTGTGGGTTCATTTCTGGGTTCTCTATTCTGTTCCATTGGTCCAAGACCAAGCCAATTTTAATGGTTGAGGTTTTACAGTCAGTAGAGTTTTACCTAAATTTATTTGCAAATAAATTTTAATTTAATGAAAATCTAACTTCTAAGTGTTTTTAAACTTGGGAAATAATTCTCTTTCTCCCTCTCTCTAACTCCTCCTGTTTTTAATTTTCAACTGTCTGTAAATAATAATTACATGTATGTGTGTCGTGGACAACAGAGATAATGACCAATATTTTTTAACTCTATAGGAAAAATTTTAGACTTGTAGAGTCAGTTTTTAATAATTCTGTTTTTAACTTACATTATGTACATATCTGTATACTATCATGATCAGCATTTGCACCTACCACCATATTGTGAGTTTCCTGAGGGCAGGAACTATGCTTTATTCATCTTTCTGTGCCCAGGGCCTCACTCATTCTTGAGTGGTGTCCTGAGATGAACAATGCAAGACTTGCAATGAAAGATATACACAAAAATATTATAGAAGAAAAGAACTGTATCTACAGACAAGAGGGAAATAATGATTAGAATAACAATGAGATACCACTATATACTTACTAGAGTGGCTAAAATAAAGAATACTGGCAATACCTAGAGCTGCCATGGGGAGTATGGAACTCTCATACACTGCTGGTGAAAATGCAAAATGGTACTGTTATTCTGGTAAACAATTTGGCAGTTTCTTATAAATTCAAACATATGCTTCCAATGTGATCTAGCAATCCTATTCCCATGTACTTACCTAAAAGAAATGAAAACTTGTATGCAAACAAAGATCTACACACAAATGTTCATAGCAACTCTATTCATAACGGCTAAAATGTGGAACTGATCAAAATGTCCTTCATGGATAAACAGTGTTATGTCCAAAATGGAATACTATCCAGCAGTGAAAAACAAATCACTGACCCCCTTCAAAAACCTGGATGAAAGAGCCCATCTCAAAAGAGTACATAATGCATTATTCCATTTATATGACATTTTCAAAAAGACAAAACTATATGACAAAGAATAGATCAATGGTGCCTGGCGTTGGGTGGGGAGGAGGGTGTGACTACAAAGGTGGAGCATGAGGCAGATTTTGAGGTGATGGAACTGCTCTGTGTCCTGATGATGCTGTTGATTACACAAATTTGTACATGTGTTAAAATTCATAGATCTCTACATTGAAAATAAAGGTCAATTTTACTGCATGTTGATTTTAAAATAATATTAAACCAACAAAAATAAAATTTAAAAGACTAAGAAAATGTAAAGTGTTTATAACTAGCAGTGGAAGTATAAACTAAACACCTCCAAACTTCAACCCCTGGAGAACTGCTTTCTATGGGAAGATTACTAATCTTCATATTGTATCTCTTGCACTCACAACAAACCCAGAAATGTCCTCTGATGTGTAATTTTAAAGTTTCCTCTGGATCTGTATGTTAGTCTCTGTGAGCAGATGGCTCAGTAGTGAGCACCATTTCTTATATGCTTCCAATGGTGATCAGCCTCCTGATGAAGGCTAACCAAAGACGGGACTGGCATTATCCCACATGTCATTTTCATTGTGGTTGGTCATCTTGTGCAGATCATAGTGCTTACAGGATTTTTTTTCTTTCTTACTATGGATCTAGAATCTAGACTGTAATGTCTGCATGAATTAACATGTTTATCTTGGTGAGCCAGGTGTGGGCTTGAGCCTGCATGGTGTTTGTGGTGTGTATGCATGCACTGACTAACTAGACACAGTCATCACTCTGCACCTAAAACTGCTTTGGGACATTTTAAAGGAGCCAAGACCTGAAGTGTCAAAGCTGACGTTGCACATTCTGTCTCACTGTAGGAAGAGTCCCCCTCACCCACACCCTCCTGATGAGGCTAAGTTGTGCTCCAATTTCAGAAACTAAGAATGTTCTTCCAGGGACACTATGTCTTCAGGAGTGCTAGATAAAGGGGGAGGAGTGAACCATCAGGCAACAAAATCCCTGTGGGAGAGATGTGGATGTTCCCTGCAAGAGTTCTGGGACATTCTGAGGAAGTCTGAAAAAGGACAGGGGCTAGGAACTGGGGTCCGTCTACAATGGTACCCTTGAGAGAGGGTTAATTTTGATGGGTGTTCTTTTCTCTCGGGAAAGAGTTACTGGGCATCTTATAAACCACATGGCTTTGTTTTTCCATCCTGTGTATTAGCTTCCCTCAGCAGACCCAAGCCCTTCATTGAAGTCTGAGACCCCTTCTACATTAGTGTTGTGTGAACAGGGAGTGGGCAGTAAGGGGAACATATAGACAGCTCCACACCTACCCTTGCATGGATGCCATTAAGAGAAAGAGTGCAGGATGGCCGAGAGGTTCATGGATACAAGGTGAGCAGAGCCAGAACTATAGACAGCTGTCTGTGGCTGCCTCCAAGAGCTGCCTGGAGACACACACTCTCACTCCTAAAATATACCAAGCAGCATTTCTCAAGGGGCTGTCTACAGACTTGGGGATTTATATTTTAACTACAGATTCCTAGGCCCTACTTCAGATACACTGAATCGGAACATCTCAGGGTGGAACCCAGAAATCTGCACTTCAAAAATAGAGCTCTTAGGCAATTGTCATGCCGCAGAAGTTTTGAGATTTTATCCTCAAGGTGACTTTTGAAAAGTCAGTGGGTACGCTGACTCTTGGCCATCTCTCCCTCCTTCTCCTCTTCCTCTTTTTCCTCCTTTCTTCCCCCACCTCCTCATTATTATCATGATTATTACCACCATCGTTAACTTCACTGGAAAAATGAGAAGGGTGGGGCTTTTTCTACAGCAGGCTAATTTACTTACGAGTTAAAGATTTTAAAAGAACTATGACAGTGATAAAGCCCAGGACCCTCCCTCTATCCTAATTAGGGATGAAAAATTACTGTGTTGCACGCCCCTCCGAAAGAGAACCCCATCTCTAACATTAGAGATGCTGCCACCGCGGAAGAATCACTTGCAGCCGAAGTCCGGAGGAAAGCTCTCCCCTGGGGAAGAAGGTGCATATTGGTTGTGTGAGTCCAATAAATACATCCTGTCAGCAAGAAAAGCAGTAAGAATGCAGTTCACAAGCATTTTTATGTGCAGACGTTTTCAAAAATTAAGTTTCATGCCTCAAGTACATTGTTACACTACATGAATATTTCATAATCTGGAACATTTCCCAAATATTTTGGATTGGTATTACCACTTTTTTTTTTTTTAACATTGTAAAACCCTTCTTCACTCTTCTGAGTGACTCAGTATATAAACTTCAATCACATTCAGGGTAGTTTTACTACATTTTTTTAATAGGATGTTTTATGCTTTTAAAAAATGTACCCTTGGTCTTGACCAGAAAAATTAATAAAAATATGAAACAGTTGAACTCAGGCAGGAAGGAAAAGTGTATCTCTTTGAAATTCTTCATTACTCTAATATGTTGTATTTGTAAGAATATGAATCATCCATTGTGTTCAGTTCTCTTAGAAATCTAATGTGTTAGAGAAAGCTTTTCAAGATCACTTTGGAAGAAATTCTTTTTATTTTAAAATAATATCCTCATTATGTTTAAAGCCTGTTGGGTTAGAGACTATTAGTTTAGAGACATTTGTTTTACTTTAAAATTGCATCTTTATGTTAACTTTGAGACATGTATTGACTACCTCTTACTACTACTCCTTAAAAAAATACTCAGTGATGATGTTTTTCAGACAATTTAAAAAAAAAAAAACCTGCGTATATCAAAAGCCAGGCACTGAACATAAAATAACTCTTCTCATGACATCCTAACATTCTATGAATTCCCATTTTACAGATTGAAATACTGATGTTCAAAGCCAGTATTTGAAGTTAAACAACCCACTCGAGCTCTCATAACCAGTGCAGATGGATCTCAAGCTCAGATATGCATGACCCCAAATCCTTTACTCTTCCCAATGCACCAGTGACTTCTCAACTAAATAGGCTGTTCTACTGCAAATTTGCTTATATGCATCATTTTGAAACAAATTTCAAAAGTTTTAAAATAATTTGTTTTAATTTATAAGCATTACTTGATCACTATAAATGAATAAATGATGGAAATGCCACTTACTGCATTTTATGAATACCACTCTGGAGGACTGACAAATAAAAAAATACAAGTGGTCTCTTCTTTATCCTTTCTTAAGTTCTTTTTTAAAATGTCCTCTAATTTTTATAATATTTTCCATTTTTTGAAATATAAGAATGTAATTTTAACAGTTTATAAATGATTTCAGCATTAAAATTATCCCTAAAAGCAGAACTAATTTGTAAGCATATGACCTGTCTGAACATTAATTACCCTCACTCTGACTTTCTGACCTTTTGAAATTGTTTTATTGGTAATTATTGCAATGCTACTTCTAGTAACAAAAATATTGGATCTGGGGTCCATTTATTTTAACATGATTTTATCATGTATATACGTTTTTTAAATGGAGGTACTGGGGATTGAACCCAGGACTTCGTACATGCTAAGCATGCACTTTACCGTTGAGCTATATACACCCCTATCATGTGTTTTTAAATTATACTATTATTTTCGGACAATAAAGCACACACAACGTGACTTTCACAGTGGATCCCTCCCTCTGTCAGGGACCTTATGATTGACCTTTAGGAAGGAGGTCCACCTGGCTGTAACTCTTGGGTCTCAGGCTTGGAGACAGTGCAGATCCTCTCCCTACTTAATTCCTCTCCTCCTCAGCTTTCCTACTGTGTGAGCATCAAGGCAACACAGAGAAGAGCTGTAACTTGACACTTCAGAGTATCTATTCACTGCCTGAAGCCCTTTCTAGCTCTAAAAAACTTCATTGTTTCAATTTTATTTATAAATTTCTAACCATGTTTATGTATTTTTAAAATATTAAGGTTAAATAACTAAAAGGCAGCTACACAGCAAGTGAGTCAGGGAGTTGGGATTTTAACCCAAGTTTGTCCAACTACAAAGCCTGTTCATTTTGATGAGCTTCTCTGCTTTTGTGATTATTTACAGCCCTGGTTTTCTATGATTTTATGAAGTTCAGGACATATTTTGAATTTGTCCTTTTTATCTAATAAATTCCTGACATCAGCTCATTGTCTTTGATTTGTCTCTTTCTCTGAAATGCCAAGTGATGAAAAATAGTCAAGTAAAGGTTCCAGACTCACTCTTTTTTAAGCATAAAGAATAACATAATTCGCATGAGCTGAGGATAGAGAGTGGGAAAAGGTAGAAATATTAAAATTTGTTTAAAGCACCAACTGCTTTTATTTTAACCCAGCAATGTTGGGTTTTAAATCATGGTACAGCTCTTTGGTCCATTTAGGCTTTTCTTGGTTAGTTTTTTTATTATTATTTTATTTTTTTTACAAAAAAATCAAATTGATAAGTTCTGCCCAGAGGTAGGCTTTTGCCATAAGATTATTAAAAAATAATTTTTAAAAAATTTTAACTGGTTTTGTGTCTGTTTAGTTCCTTAGATTCTAAAGTTGAAGAGCTGTAAAAGCAAAATGATTTATTTCCACATGGAGGATGAATGCTTGCAACAGAAAAAACAATGTATCCCATTGAGAGATGTAACACAGGAGAGAGAGGTTATGGGGACAGCTCCGACTGAGCTGACACACTGGTGACAAGATGGTAATCAACTTCAAAATGGTGTCAGTAAACCACCTTTCTTCTGGCTGAGGCGGTCACATCCCAAACAGTATGTCTCAATAGATCTATGAATGTCATCAGTTTCATAATTTTTTTTGAACACTGTCTTCTGGGGTTCATTTCGCTTATACTATCTGTGTTTATGTCTCATTAGGTCACACAGGAAATCTGCTACTTGTTTATACTGCTGTGCCTTGGGAAAAGACGGAGACAACATCTTTTCTAAAACAATTTCACATTTTTTCTGTCTCTTATAACTCCCTAAAAATTATCTTTGTAAAGATTTTTCAAAGTTCTGTCACTTCAAAAGAATAGTCATTAACCAATTTGAAACTCTTTTTGAAAAATCCAATTGAAAGAACCAAAGCCATATTGGAGAGAGTTTCACTTAATTTTATAATAATTTTGGAAAATATTTTCATTCTACATTTTTTTTCAGGCTTGAACTACAGCAGAATTCCAACAGAAATAAAGTAAAATCAAGGACCAGAAATTTTTCTGATTCATTAGATACTTTTTAAAGCATCCTTCATCTAAGACACTGCCCTCTCTTTCTGTAATACAGATGTCTCTTTTTTCCTAATAACTTCCTGTTATCTTCCCAGTTCATTGTACTTGGCTCCAGTCATTTTAGCCTATCACCAAACCTAATAAACAGCCATATTCGGCACGCGTATTCATGTTTCTCTGTGTTTATGCATTGACATCCTTTTTGCACTTTTTCTTTGTGTCTGCATTTGTCCTCTTTTCATGTGTTTTATACTCTGTGAAGAGAGGGACTTTGTCTTTCCTTCACCTTAAAAACTTCAGCTTAGACTTGTCTGTATTCGCTACATTCTTTACTGATTGATTTAAAATGAGAGAAAAAAAAAAAAAAACTCCAAAAACAAAAAACCCAAAAAACTCCGTATTCTTCAACTAGCAGAAGTCCAGCAAGGAAAAGGCCACCCCACTTACCACTAGCGACTTTACTATCACCTTTAATCACTTGATCACATCTTTATTTTTTTCTTGCTAGGTTAATGTTGGGGTAGTCTTCCAAGCAAGAAAGTCATAGTAACTATTACAGGTACAAGCCATTTAAAGAAAATTTAAATTAAAAGACAGAATTACATTTAGATCTCATTTAAGAATTCTAATTTCACATACACACGCATGCACATGCGCATGCGCACACACGCAATGTGTAGTCAATCATGGGAGCTTATGTAACATAAATCCTGCTAAGACTCAGCTCGTTTTGTTCTCTTTAAGATGGATAATGTGTTAGCAATGTAATAGAAGGATTTTGTGCCACATAAACCAAGAATACAGAATGCAAACCATTGGACCCACAGGATAGGTTTGTTTTATCCGAGCTTGGAAGAAAAGGACCTATGAAAACAAACCAATTTGCTTCCAATCCAAATTATCAACTGGAGAGATTCTTCAACAGAATACCAGAAACAGATGTGAATGCCTTTTCTCCACGACTGCAAGCCAGTACATGATTTCTTGCCATGTTATCCCTTTATGATAAAACCTCAAGCTCCCATCCACACCAGCAGAGAGGAAAACCCCAGAAGAAATATGATACCATTTGGCCTGACTTTTTTTTTTTCATCTTCCCTGTAGATACTGGATGCCTTACCAGGCCTCTCGATTGTGGATTTTACATGGACAGTGTTTTTAGCATATTGCCTCACTGGGACATATTTCCCTCAGTCTGCAAAAGGAACTTGAGTTTTGAAGAACTGACACATTAAGCATCTTTCCACTTTTAAAAGGGAGTGGGCTCATGTAGTAATGATGTGATGTACAAAAATGACTGGATTTTCTTTCGAGAATGATTTATTATTCTGGAGTCTGTATTTTCCAGGAAAAGCTAATGTGCTAGCTTTTGAACCTTTGGAAGTATGAGTTCAAATTTGGCCCATAGTAAGCAACAAGCAACAATGTTTGGCCTCGGCTCAAACTATTCTCTGGGTTTCTACATCATCATACCCCACACACAACTCAACACCAGTAACACAACTGGAAACATCTGCTGGACAAAAATCCCAGATTTGGGAAGAGAGGACAGCCAAATACTCTCAATAGCTCATTATTAGAAAACCAAAACTTACTGCTGATGTTCAAAAACAAAGTCAGGAAATGATTTGAGAGTCACATAGAAGCTGATCAAGAGGTTCTAGAATCCTTTATAGGAATCTGGACTTTTGTTTTTTCACTGCACTGTTTACTTACATTTACAACTATTTGCTCACTTGGGTGGGCCCCTCTCTGAAGCTAAATTTGTGGAGCCGTATCTCCTCCAAAAGCACATAGGTTGTAGGTTTCAAACTGGTGCAAAATGTCCTAGGGCCTTATGAACTTGAACACAACCACAGATGTTCTGGAATGTGGGAAAGGGTTGTGCTTTAAAACACCACAGGATAGAATGGTCACAGTTTAAAGCTACACACAATCACTCTCATGTGATTGTGTCTTGTTTTCAGCAACCCATTTCCCCCTGAATCCTCTATCCTTAAAAAAAAAAAAAAAATTAAGATCTTTGGGTAACAGATAGAGGATATATAAATTAAATATTAAATCTAAAATCATTTCCTGAGAGTAATTTTTAGTCTGATATTTGCCTTAGGTATGGAATTCATCCTCTTATAGCACCTTGTGAAGGTACCGTAACCTCAGCTAAGCTGCTCACAAGCATACCCACTTTACTGACTGGTATTTTATTTTGTGTTGTTTTAAAATCCAGTAACAGAGACATATTCTAGTTTATGTAATTGAGAACATTTTAAAAAAAGCAATGGTCATCTTTCTCAAGAAATTGTTCTAAATTGTTCTTAAGAAACAAGATTTGACATAAGAGCAGGTGTACATGGAGGTGTGTATAGGACCAAGGGCAAGGTGGAAGAGAGGAGAGTCCAAATGTGCCAAAGAGTTTCAACCAAAGGAATATACCTGAAACCACCTTTAATAAGTATAAAAGCAATCAGCTATGGGACTTGAGAGAGAAACTACGAACAGAGATACAGGGAGGTCATTGGGGAGAATGGTGGTAAGGGGACCTCATAAGCACTAGTATTTGCATGCCAAGTTCCTGCTGGTTAGGTTGACTGCAGAGTCAGACAACAGCATTTTCTTTTCCATGGACACAGTTTGGTTTGGAATGTGATTGTAAGCACAAAGCAAAGTCACACTGTATTATTAATACATCTTTTCCCCAGTGTGGACAAAGTAGAGAGAAACAGATACAGAGAAACTGCAGCAAATCCATCAAAGAGCCTCCCACCCAATTCCCAGCTCCCATGGCAAGCCCGAGGGTGAGACTGAGCGGGTTCAACACTGAGGCGCAACAGGCAGAGACAGAGCAGGTTGGTGATCCTAGACTAAAACTGAATAGCAGACACATGGATCCCGGCATCCCAGCAAAATCTGATCATAATATCCAAGGAATTTTAGACCTATAGGAATAGAAATTACCTAGTCTTGCCTTCGAAATTTTTACTCAAAGATACAAACTGGAGAAAAGGACAGAGCCAGCTTCAAAATCTAGTCTCCAACTCCCAGTTCAGTGCCGTTTCTCCCACCCTGTCGTGCTTGTCTGAGTTAATGGAAACTGAATGGGTCAAGGTCTCGTTTCTTAGTGGGTCAAGCCGACGGCAGTCCTGGTGAAACCTCCGGCTGGTGCAAGACTGACCCTATATGGCTCTGTGCCTGGCAGTTTCAAGTGAACGGGAGGCCCACAGCCCTAAATGTCTCATCTGCTTATTTTGGTTTCCTTTGTGTGATACTGGATCGTGCCTGTTTTCTATAGCCTTAGGAAGCTGATAAAAATTGTACTTTAAGAAAGAAAAATGTATAAAGACTGCTACATAAAGGAACAACCATTTCACAAAAAAGATTTTTCAAAAATTAGTTTGCAGATGATGAGTTTGCTAAATAATCTTGAAATACTTTCAGCTGGGCCTGAATCAGCTTCAGACTATTAAAAAGGAATGACTGAATGTAACATCATCTCCCCAAGTACTGTGTTGATAAAACCCATCTATTCCACACGATGGGCAGGGCAAACTACTCTTGGATAGCTGTGTACCCCGAAAATGCAAGGAAAGTAAAAAGAGGCTTAAATGATCTGCCTCTTTAATTAGATAAGTCAAATAATGATAAGTGTAGAAGAATCTTGAAATGCTTCCCTCCTTCTGTAATGCAGCTTTCACCAGAATGAGACAAAGGAAGGAAAGACAGTGGGTTTTTGCAAACAGCTAAGTTTCTCCTGATTTTAAACATCTTATTCCCAGGCAGCAAATGTTATTTCATTTAGGAAACATGGAAGGTAAGCGATAGTAGACGTATTTTTTAATGTTATACTTGGCAAAATAATAACACTAACATTTCCATTTAATAGTAATGTAACTTCTCTGACTTTCAATTTCCTTATCCATAAGGGCAATGATAATCATTGTCCCATCACCCTCCCAGAGGTATTGTGAGGATCAATTAAAATAATGAATATAAGAGTAATGTAAATCAATTTATCACTTAAGTATTTAATATATACTCATCGATTATCATTATTGTTATGGCAACCAATTAACTGTGTACTGTAAGCAAAGTGAAGCAATGGAAACTTCCTAGTTGAGAAGATGAACAGAAATGTATTCTACTCCACAGAACTCCGTAACTCCATTGGTGGGGTAAACGCTGCTGAGCAGTTTGAGTTAAAGGTCATCTGGAAAAGCTTCATGGAGTTCATGCAATCTGGAAATGTTTTGGATTTGTCTGTAGAGGTAGGAGAGAGTGTGCTTTTCCACTGATAGAAACTCAAGTGGAAAGACAAAGAGACAGAAATAAGCAAACGTATAGTGGGGGATGGTGAAGGACTGGTCTGGCTGAAGGAGGAAGTTCAGTATCAGGAGAGAGACGTGGGAGGTAAATTTCGTTACATTCATTGAAGTCAACTGATGATGGGCACTGAAAGCCAAACTCGGGCATTGGTACCTGGCCTGGAAAACAATTCGGGATCGTGGACAGTTCTGATGTTGGAGAGGAAAAAAGTGGCACGTGGAAAGTGATGCCTATGTACGTATTTACCATATCGGACATGGAGTCTCCTAAAACATGAGTGTAAATGAAGAACCTGTGGAGATCTCAGGGAGCCTCACCTTTATGAGACAGAATGAGAAATGTATACAGCAAAAGTGTCTATTAAGGATCTAAGAATCAACTGATCAAGGAATACAAAGGGAGGAGAGAGTTCAAATAAAGCATACACCATAGTTTAAATTATATTAGAATTTTTCCCAAGGTCACTAGAACCTCAATCACTTTTGCAAGATACAAAATTCTATGCCCAGTCCTCATACACAAGCCAAACCAAAAAACTCTTGATCTTTAACTTCTTTGGTGTATTTTTCCAATAAATATATTCTCCAAAATACCATTTATTTATTCAGATAAACAAATATATAAACGTTGCTAGGATCTTTCTTCCTAGAAGAGTATTTAGAAAAGACACAACGAAAAACTAAATTGTCATTTTTCTGTCTTTTCATCTCATTTAATCCTTTAACTTTCAAATAATGGGAAATAGCAGGTACAGCAGCAGAAGCACAAGGCAGGAAGTCAGAACACCTGAGTTCTTGTCCCAGTTCTGCCACTAATTAGCTGAGAGGGAAAAATCATTTAATCTTTCCATGTCAGTTTCCTCCTTTTTAAAATTATGAGGTTAAACAAGTTAATCTCCAAGGTTTATTTTTAAATTATAGGGTTAAACAAGTTAACCTCTAAGATGTTTCTTCCCAGCTTTAACATTCCCTGATTGTAATTTCTTAGTCTTGGGACACTGGAGTGAGTTTTGGACTACCTGGTCTAGGCAGACCTAGATAAAATTACTTTGGGAAAAAAGAAATAAAGCTGTCTATAAAACTTTGGGGAACAGGATCTGTTTTTTCACTTTTGTATAAAACTATTTTTACAGATTGGTTTCAAGATGACTCTGGAGATGAAACCCATGGAATTGTCTGTTCTCAATAAAATAAAGTACTAAATCTCATTTGAATCTATGGAGTAAAACGCTAAACAAAAGAAAGAATATTTAAAATAAGATAAAGTACAACATATAACCCCTCACCTCTGTGAGACATATAGAGCCCTTGTTTCTATAAATATTGTTTAGAGTGCATTTTTTCATTAAGGATATATGCATGTAAGCATGTGTGTGTGAATACACATGTATACATGTCCATGTACAGAAACTGAACACATACGCAGTGTGTGTGTGTGTGTGTGAGAGAGAGAGAGAAAGTGTGATGTGCACATATTATAGAAATTAAGTCCAAGAGTATCCTTTATTCTTTGGTGATATGAGACCCAGCAAACTCCAAACTTTATTTGGTATTTTATTTATTATTTATTCTCTTTTTAAGAGAATTGTGGTCACTAATAGGTTTAATTCTACTCAGAAACATCAAGTCACTTCAAGGGTTTATAGTTTGGGGGTCAAATATCTAATTGATGGTTTACCTTACTTTAAAGAGAACTTAATGTATTTCCCAAATTTAGACTCAAGAATATATCTAATGCTTGTTAGCCCCTGGGAAATTATTACAGGGCTATGACCTAACCTAACATTCAGGGGTTATAGTTGATAACAAATTGAATTAAGAGACGTACTTCCATTGTTACTTGGGTGGTTCTTGTGGTTGTTATTATTTAAAAAAATAAACATGATACCAAAATGTTTAACCTAGAGCCAAAGTTTGTAGGAACTAAAAGATAAACATCCAAACATATTTATCACATTACTTTCCTGATGTTGGAGGCAGTGCGGGACTGTGCAATTTAAATTGGCCTAGGTGATTTCATCAGAGTCAGAGGAAGTAGCTGCAGACATCTGTGGAAAAGAGAGAGAAACAAATTTGTGAGCCAGAGCTTCCTGTGCCTCAGCCTTGACACACTCAGGTCATGGTCAGAGTTCATGGGCGTTTGGGGATATTGATCGCCTCAGTCCTTCTGGCAGGCAGTTGTGCCTGAAGCCTTTAGTAAGTCACCTCTGGCCTCAAACAACTCCAACCACCTACCCCAAGGTGCTGTACAAATCTCACCATTTTCTAGGTGCCCCATCTGCAGAGGGTTGGGGTGTACTGGTTCCATCTATACTTGAGAAATATAAAGGACAATGCCAAAGCCCATATTCAGAAGATAAACGAAAAAGATCATTTAAATAAACATCTGTTCCATCTCCTTCCTAACATCTGAATGTTCTGAACATCTATTGACATCAGGTAAAGGTGCATTTGGGTTAGCTCCTAGGTGTCCAAAGTCACCAAATGCTACATCGTGAATGGTGGCACCAGCTGCTTTCATCACTGCACAGTGAGGACACCACAGATGCATCTCCCAGATGATTTGTGCACATCCACATGAAGACATCAAAGAAAGCAAGGCTCTACCATAAAGCATCCTATGAGAAAGAAGTTGCTGAAGAGATGTGCACTGAAATCTCGCCTTGGTGAGGGCTGCAAGCCTCATCAGCTAGTAACTGGAACTCTGATAGGGACTTGTCGGAGAGTAGTGAGAAGGGTGAAGCTCTGACTTGTTTTCTAGTTACACACTAGTATCCTGAGAATGTAGGACACTTGTTATAACGATTACATTACAAGAGCACATTTTTCCATTTCTAAATCATAAAGATTTATGAAGCTGTGTGGTCATGCCTTGTAGCTGATGTTTCCAATGAAGAATAATCTAATTTCCCAGTGAAAATCACACTGATGTGACCTAGAGACATTTCTGTTTTGTCACAACAGCATTTAATTTGAACTGAAATTAGCCAGAATTACACCATGTTCCTGGCAAACAGTATGATCCAAAAATATCACCATAGTAACATGTGTATTCTATCAACAAGTTCCCTTTCATATTTTTTAAGGACTCATTCTATCAATAATTCTGAAATGCATGAAAAAAATTGTTTTGGAACACCAATCTGTTGCTGTAAGGTATTTGTAACTCAATTTCAATGGCATATAGGGTTTAAAAATATATATATTTCCCTTTACTTCAGGAAACATTTACTTGCTCATTAGGCCAGATCAACTTTGCAGATGTAGTGAGAGCTCCCAGAGATGTTTTATATGACCAAGTGCTGAAATTCGTTTTCTTTTTACTATTTCTTTCATCACCTTCTAAGAAATTACATGTTCATTCCAAGGAGTTAGGTCTCAACTGACCATGGAAAGGTAATTTTTTAAAGTTTGCTTCTTTAAGCTAAGAGAAGTCATAGAGGAAACTGAAAGTTCATATTCTCAAAGAGGTTTTAGTTCTCACATGAGCAGTTGAAAGCGAAATCTCTTTTGATTTTATAGGTATATATACAGATATGAAATGGTTATAATTGGCCCTTCATAGGTTTAAAGCAGTTCATTTCCTCCCTTCATCAGCTAGGTTTGTTACCTGTTTATAGAAGTAACAATTTGTACAGGGATGAATTTGAAAAATGACAATTAAATTTATTACAATGCCCTGGGTTGATGGTGGGTGGCTAAAAGAGTCTGAAGCCAAGGAAGAGGGGAAGATGGAGGAGATGGGGGGGGTGATATTTCAATGCCTTTGATTGTTACACAAAGGACATTGTATAAATAACAATTGAATTTTAAAGGAAAAAAAAAACACTGATTTTCCTAAAAAAGGAGTGACAGTTGTATAATGCTGAGAGCCAGTGCTTGTGGGTGAAAGACAGATAATGACAACAGAGGATGGGAAGTCAGTCCATCAGGCTATGACTTGGTAAAAGTTTGAAATGCTCTCATGTGAAGTAATGGTCTGTGGTGTTAAGATCATGTGTGAACACTTCAGTGTTTCCGTGCATAAGAAGCTTCAGCTTGATACCATTAGGAGTGAAAAAAGGACTATTTTGGATAAAAAGATCGCCTGATTCACCAAGCCCGGGATACGGCATGTGAAGCAATGAACTTTTCAAAGATGTTAGCTTTATCTTTATGTTTTGTCCCTGTCAGTAGATTAATGATCTAGAAAGCAAAACAGTATATGCAAAGTCATTTGTTTTTCAGTTAGACTTGAACTCAGCTATCTTGCAACTCTATGCTGGCATTTTCACTTAGAACAACATCCTTCGTGAGCTCAATGGCCTCATTTGAAATAACTTCTTGTTTGTTTCTCTCTGTTTGTGTTTGTTATCTTTCTGGTTGCTTGTCTCTTGTTCCATTAAGTTTATAGCAATGAGGACAGTGACCCATATTTTATTTCCTTTAGCAGAATTCTTCTTTATTCTTTGATAAACAGTCATTCATATCTTGTGGGAAATTTTGACATAGCGAGACAGGACCACTTTTTGTTTAAACCACGACAACAGGAAGAGCTGCTCTGGTAAAGCGTTAATTTACTCAACAGCTGTTTAGTTAATGACTATGCTGTGCTAAGTATTGTGCGTGTCAGTGGACAGACATGTGAGAGCAAATAGACAAGGTTCTGCCCACTGAGACAGACAAACAAACACATAGCAGGGTTTCTAATGATAAATATTGGTAAAGGTCATAAATAGGGGATAGGCCTAGGATGGGATGTAACTGGGGTGCTAGGAAAGGTCTCCCTAAGAGTTAATCTGATAATTGATGATTAGTCAAAGCTAGTCAAAGAGAGTAGGTGTGATGGTGGTTGGTGAAGAGATTGTGAGGAGGAAGAGACAGAAATCGGTATTATAAGGAATTAGGGGAGAGTTGCAAGAGTTGAGGTCAAAGGGATGGGCAGGGTTCAGAACCAGAAAGGTCCAACAGGTCTTAATAAGAGTTTGAATTTTATTCTAAGAGTGATGTGACTGAAGAACTGTGAGAGTGACACAATGTGATCTACTTTCCAAAAATCACTCTGGCTACTCTAAGGAATAGATTAGAAGGAAGCATGAGTAGAGAGAAGAAAACCCAGTTAGAAGACTATAGTCCAAGCCAGATAGTATGGTAATCTTGCTTGGAGATGTGACAGAGAAGGTGGAAGTAAACAGCTTTGAGATATATTTTCGAGGTAAATCAATAGAACTTGAGACAATAGATCTGGGAAGAAGAAAGAGCAAAGATTACACTCTGGTTTCCTGCAGTGGTAGGCAGCCTCCTACATGGCCCCCAATATTCCCTACCTCCCAGCATTCACACCCTTGTGTCACTGCCTTCCACACTGTAATAGGGTTGGTCTTTGGGTCCAACAGAATATACCAGAAGTGATGTCATGTGACTTCCAAGGCAAGGTCATAAAAGACATTGTAGCATCTACAATGTTCCTCCCTCTTGGATCACCTACTCTGGCATAAGGAACACTACAAACAGGCCCCTCTGGCAGAAAACTGAGACTTCCTGCCAATAGCCATCGAGAAACTAGGGCTTCTTGCTAAAATCCACATGAGGGGCACAGCTTGGAAGAAAGTCTAGGCCTAGTCAAGCTGTCAAATGACAGTAGCCCCAGCCAACATCCTGAACTGCAACTTCATGACAGATTTCAAGCCAGAACCACCCAGCTCATCTGCTTCTGTACTCCTTACCCACAGAAACTGGGAGATAAATTGTTCTTTTAAACCACTAAATTTTGTGGTAATGTGTTACACAGCAGAAAATAAGTAATGCATTTGCTTAAGCAATTGGAATGGTGTTTGCTAGCTGCTAAACATTAGGAAAGAAATAGATGTGCAGGGGAAGATCAAGCATTAGTTTAACCCATATAGACTGTGTATTCCTCAAAATATTCTAGAGTTGATGCAATGGATAGAACAAAATAAATGAAAATGGAATTCAGAAATCTGATCCAAGCTAATGATATAAATTTGGGATTAATAAGCTTATAGATGATCATTTCAACCACAAGAAAAGGTGTGATCACCTAGGGAGAGTATGACATATTAAGAGAGAAGAGGATCTAGGAACCCCAGAATCTAGATGTCTGTATATTTACACTCGTTTTGCACCATTCTGGCTCATTTGACTTCCCTCTTACTCCAGTCATTGTCACCATGACTGATTCCATGCACCCCACTACAGTCTTTGCACAGGTGCAAGCTGACACGACCTCTTGGTGGCCCACACTGGAACATCTCTGCTGCGCTGCCTGGAATACTCTTAGGAACCACTCAGCACTCATGCAAATGTAATCTGGAAGTCAAGAGCATCTATTGCCCACGGGGCCCCCAATGGGAGATCAAGAGATGATGGATAAATGTGTTCTCATTGCATTCCCAGCCAGATAGTTCTGAGATGCATTTCATAAGGTTTCTCAAAAGCTCCTGCAGGATTTAGAACTAATTTCCTGAAGTGGTGGCCAGCTCATTTTTGGCACTGGTTTTCCCTCTTTTCCTTTTGCCCTCTCCTGTCTCTTACCCTTGTTTCTTAGGATCATGGCCCAAATAAACTATCTGCCTGCAAGCTTTTATCCCCTTTTGGGAAACTCAGGCTAGGATGGTCTAGTAGGAAAGGACCAGCTGAGTCAGCTCAGTAGATGCTAAAGGAGAAGCCAAAGTGGTAGAAGGAAACCAGAAAATGAGCATAACAAATGCCAAGAGAAAACGAGAGGTCAACGATGTGGCACAGTACGGAGACGACCAGTCAAACGAACCAAGTGGCACAACACTTTACTTTTCGTCCAATGTTCACATCACTGGGCCTTCCAAGCAGTTCTGTGAGGTAGGCAAGACCAGTGTTATTTTTCCCAAGGTCGGGGGAAGGTGAACACATCCAGAAAACTGACGTGATGGGCCCAAGTTCGTGCAACGAGGGTCCACACGTTTTGACTTCAGTTCGTTTACTTCACGAACCATTGCTTATACCATGGTTGTTGGACATCAGCTTTACTGAGCACGGGTAAACTTGATCATTTAAAATATAAGACTTTAACTGCAGACACATGTTGGCAATATACAAATACTTTAAATTCTAGAAGTTCTCTGAGAAATTTTATATTGTAGAAAATTGGAGATTTTTTTAAAGGGCTTAATTCTGACAAAATAATCATAAGGTGTTACAAACTGCAACAATTTTATAGCTACTAAAAATTCACCTAATAAAAGTTGTAGGAAAGCAAAAGGAAACACTACCAGACTCTTGCTAAAGACTGAGTCCCTGTCAGCCAGAGCATTATTACATATCGCAACACTCCATTATTTGAGAATAGCTTTAGGCTAAGGAAATCAGTGGAATAATTTGAAAATCTGGATTATAGCTACTCACATAATTGTTGGGATTTGGGGGTGCCCAGTAAAGGATGGCCCTTTTCCTCGCCTCAGTTTTGAACAATTGCCTGAATTCTGAGTATCTGAAAGAGGAGTCAGCAGTTGGAGATGAGTATGCCAACTTGATGCAACAGCTAAGTTAGAGGACAGGGCTTAGATATGCAGTCCATGGTTGGTTTGTTCATTTGATCATTTGTTCAGTTCACCAGTCATGCCTCCACCACACTAAATCTTGGCTTTGTGAAAATATGTAACTGTACCTAGAATTGCTGAATTGGATGGTTTAGATAGGAAAGAAAAGAAATACCCAGTATACACGGCCTTTTAATAGCCTTATCTTTTTGATTAAGAAATGCTGACTAAGAGATGTCATCTGCCAATCAAAGGGAGGAATGGACAAGGAGGAGGAGTGTGTAAGGGGCAGGACAAAGAACCAGGAGTGCTGCTCTATTGAATGATATTCCTTCCAGTGACAAATGCGGAGCCCAGGCTGGCCCTGGTCACCTAGAGCTCTGTTCTGCAATGAGAGGGTCAGGCTGGAAGGAAGCATGGACACAAAGATACGATGGCATGAAAAGTATGACGGGGCTCATAATGGAAGCGTGATTTGGATGCACAACTACTGCACAGGCAGAAACACACACAGGATGATCTGAGAATACATATTTCAAGTCCTATCAGGTGGCTAGCTTACTAGGTGAGGGTCCCCGGCTTTGCTTCCTTCATGTCAATAAACATCCCCCGGACATGCTTATATCCCATACTTTTCAATATCAACAAGACACATCAGCTTGAAAGAGTCAGGTCTGTGAAACTCCATTTTCAGGTAACCAGTTCTGATATTCCAGAATAGACACTGAATTAATCCTAGCTAAGCCTTTGTTTATCAGAACCAAACTTTTTTTATACAAAAATTTTTTTGTCTTTTTTAAAACAAATTAAGTCTTTTACCTGACTTTAGAAACTGCACAGTGTTCCTTGCAACAAATACAACAGAAAGTTACCATAAAAAGGGGTTGGGACGGATGAAAACATCCGGGAAATATCAGAACAAATAATGGAAATAAGGAAAACCATGTGCAAAATCCACTCTTCACCTTTCATAATTAACAATAAAGCCAATGAGAACTGAAGACACTCTATCGCTTTATGCATGCAATGAAACACAAACCAAGCAAAAGATTTCTTCCTATAGAATTTACAGTGTTGTTCCTTAAGTTTCATGAGCAGTATTTCAACTTCAAAGAAGACATACTCTTGATGATCATCTTTGAAGCAAACAGCATATTCCAGCTCCCCAAATTAGTAATGCCAACGTTTAGAATATGTTTGATAGTTTCACCGTTTCTTTCTCTGGCTACATTCCGAGGCAACCTAGGTAGACTGTGCAGATCATTTTCGCGAAAAGACTAGAAGAAAATATACACGTGGATGCCTAAACATAATGGAGGAAAAATGCCAGGGTAATCTCCAAACCAGTAAAAATTGTGATTATTGTTAAGAATCTGTTCCTGGGATTTTTTTTCCGGTCTTTAGAATTTCAACACTCAGAAATATAATCCATGGATTTCAAATCTGCCATAGTTCTTTGATGAAAGAATGGATTTCATAAATCTGTGTTTATTAACCACATTGTGTTTAAACAAAAAACCTTCCATGCACATAAACACCCAAAGAGTTGTTTTTTTGGCTGGTGGTGGGTGATGTGTGCTGCCCTCACTACCCCTGTCTGTACCCCAGATGGCTGTTTTCTAGTGAGTATCTGATAGAGAAAGGCTCTGGCTGTCAGGATTTTACAATTGCCAGATAGTCTAATTAATAATTAGGAGTCGAAGACGATGAGCAAGAATGTTTTACTTAAACCATTTTGCAGAATATTTTGTGTATAAACTGAGTGATTCTTTCTGAGCACTTTATCTGACAGCTTGCACTTGATTTCCAAGCAGGGCTGGGTAGTCGCAGGCCAGTGAACTCAAGACCTGGTTCTGTTCCCCGTGGTCGGTGTGCCCAGGGCTCAGGACACGATGTAGGTAGCGGTGCTCTGCACCGAGTGGGCTCACAATTCCTGCTTCCTGAAGACATCTTCTGCATTTCTCAGCATGCAGGTGCAAAATTGCCAGCTGAGCTCTAGTGATAGGATATTCTTTTATACCTTGCTCTGGTTTCAGATTAATCGAAAACTATTCATTCCCACCAGGAACCCTACATTTGACCTCATTCTGAAGGAAATCTGAAAACTCTTTCAAACATGGCCCCTGACTTAAAAAAAAAAAATCTACAAACCAGTGTTGGGGAAGACTCTTAAATAGAGCAGAGAGTGACAGAATTGCCATTCATCTGTATGTACTGTACTGACGGCAAAAGTAATTGCTTACGCTTACTGAGCAGTTTTTATGGACTCTGTGTTACTAGCTTTATATACGGTATTTTATTTCATCTTCACACCCACTCTCTTAGACAGGTTTTATCATTATCCCTGTTTCACAGGTGAGCAACCAAGACTGGTAGGAGTAATCCTGCCTGAAGTCTTTCTACTGAGAAACACAAAGCAAAGACTAGAACGTAAGCTTCTCTGACTCCTCTGCCCATGCCCTCAGCTATGGGGGATGGAGACCAGCAGGGGCGAGGGAGAAGATGCTGGGGTCCTAGGTAAGCAGAGCCCAAAGAGATTTCACATCCAAGACTCAAAGTCCAAACCCACCGTTGGCTGGGAGAGGCAAGGTCAGGGCCAGGCCATTGTGAACTGGGGCTCGGTTCTGGGCCATTTGGTTAAAAGAACTTAAGCCCTGAGGAGGCAATACTGAGGACAGAAGCGTCGACTGGCCCCTGAATGTGTGGAGAGAAGGGAAAGAAAGGCCAGGAGCAGCAGGGACGACACACTTGGCCATCTCCTCAGGATCCTCAGACCGTGGAAGCAACAGGCCAGTGCGATCTTGATGTCATCCCCACCAGAACTGAATGGACTGAGCAGTCTCTCAGTGAAACAGAGTTGTAATCCTAGCTGATGACTCTCTCTCTCTCAACTGTACAGTCGGTATAAAATGTGTTCTACACCAGAAAAAAAAATGAAATGAAGGCTTTTCAAATGTGGTGCGAGCTCCTTTTTATAACTGAAGGTATTTTAGGACAGGAGATTGATTTTTCAAGGCCCTGTGAAAGTGGACCATCTTCATAAACTTCTCTCAAGGAAAATACTCTGGGGAATCATAGGTCTGTGGGCCAGTTCCCTCCTTCTTTATCACCCTGGGCCTGAGTACATTAAAAACCTGCCTTGCTGTCTCTTATACTGCATTAGAGGCATTCCAATAGCTAAAAGATTAAATGCTTTTTTTCTGCTGCAATCTCCTCTCTTATCTCTAAACTTTCTTTCAGAAAGCTATAGCTGGCTTTGCAAAGTAACATTTCCAACGCTGCGAGGTTTTCCCTTCTTACATAATGCAAAATCAGTGAGATCATTTAGCTAATGCATTTAATCCACTAATCCAAGTGATGTTGCTCTGAGCATGTTCAGGGTTTGAGGAGATATTTGTTCATCGCAAGGGATTATGCTTTATGTCTTGTGCTTGCTTGTAGACTGTGCTTCAGAGACGCCGAGAGAAGTGGGGTTTGTAGGGTAAGCCTTCCTGAATGTTAGGACTATCTGGTGGGAGCTACAGAGTCCAAGGTGCTTATCTGTGGGTGGCATTGACAGTGGGAGCCCTTTCATTAGACACAGTCAGATTTACCACTACATTCTGGAAAGCACGGAAGAGAAACAGAGACTCCCAGCCTAGAAGTCAAGGGACACACAGACCATTCCTAGCCTACTGACTCAGTATTTAACTGGGGACAAGTGGCTTAACTGTACTCAGATTCCTCAACCCTAAATTCAGATGAAAATAGCAATTAACATGTTTTCATGCCTTAAGCATCTCATCTAATAAGTTAGTGTCTTTCTGACCTAGAGAAGTGAAGTGACTTGTCCAAAGTCAAAAGTTCCTTAATGCCCAGGCAGGGAGGGCTTCTCAGCGTTTCTGCCTTGTAGCGCGGTGCTCTGTTTACTGACTGTCACCATGGCACTGCCCTGGTTGGAGGACAAGTTTTGAAGGAGTTGAAGTTTGCTTTTGTTGAGTATTCAGCTCAGCATTTTATGAAGTTATAGACCAATGTTTCTTTTTAAGGCAAATGTTAAAAATATATAAATAAGCTGCTTCAGGCTTGCAAGTAAGCTTTGTAAACTTGAATTTCATCCTTGTTTAGAGGCTGACTCAGGCTGGATTTTATTCAAACTCCTGTTCTAGCGCCAAAGAAAAATGGCTCCCAAATGTTAGCCTCTCAACACTGGTGCTTCATCCTTGCCAAAAGGTCCTGAGATTTCAAAGATCCATTCAGCTCTGAAGCGGAGAACAGTGACCTAGATACAGGAAAGCTCATGTTAAGTTCTCAAAGCCCATTTGCCCCTTTGTTTGTAAATCTCTTTGGAAGTTCAAGCTGTCTAAAATAGGTTTAAGTGTGTAGCCATCGATGTATGTTTATTTCCACCAAACAGCAGTAGGAATCTATCTTCAGCATCTTCAAGACCAAGTACACGTTTCTCCTCTTTGCTGCTACAGGATCTAGCAGGCATCAGTCTTTAAAAGTCTAGTATTGTCTACACTGACAATCGGGAAATCCACTCCTCCTGGTATTCTCCACAAGCTGGTAGGCAACACCTTGGCCACTTTGGTGTCTACACTGGTTGACTTGCCCCCCAATGTTGTACAGAATCCAATCAGCACTCTCAACATGCTTGTTCCTTCAGTCTTGGAATCAATGCCTAGTCATCTCTCAAATTAATATTAGGCTCAGAGGTGTGTGCCACTGATAACTGATCTGTTGGCCACATGCTTCAAGTTTTCCGTATTTTTCCTCTGTAGTGAACATAATTGGCTGCGTCAACTCCCCACTTCTTCCTCCACAACAGAATCGTAATTGTCCCCAGAAATTCACCCCTATGTCATGTAGCCAAGTGTCTTCCAGGAAGATAACCCCTTGCCTCACCCCGCTACGCCAGTTTCAAGAATGGGACTGATTCATAAATTCAAACTCTCCAGTTGCAGTGGACCAATTCAGAAATACACGTGGACATAAAGCACACACCTTACAGGCCAATGGGTAGGTCAGAAGTCAAGAATTAAATACCTGCACAACTGCTAACAACAGGTGTTGATCAACATTAACACTCCATTCCTCTAGAGAGGCTTTTGTTCCTGACTTGAAAGGTCCTAAGAGGCCTCTACAGATTGTTCTCAGCCTATCAGTAAATTTTTATGGGGAATTCAAAGAATTTTTATCCTTGAATAACTCACTTTGCCCAATTAGGTTTATATTTCATTTGTGGGCCGTGAAGAGGATGAAGATCTGAGCTGTTTGATGATACACGGTATGAGATCGGCAGGAGAGACTGCACTACAGATTCTGATACACTTCGAAAGGTAGGGGTTCCTGTACCTTAAAATTGCTGGAATCTGTCCAGGATATTGGGTCCATTAAATGGGAAAAAATGTACAAAATAAATTAAATTGTAGAAAATTTAAAAATAAAAATAAAGAAAGAGAGATAAAAATACCCATAGAAAGAGCCCAGTACAAACAGGAATAGTGATAGCAAAGCTGTCAGAGAAGAGCAAGGCTTTTTTGTGTACTTGTTTTGTTTTGTTGCATGTTTGGTGGAATGACATTTAAATGTCAAATATATAAAAGAAAACTCCATTTAATAGTATTAAGTGTTCTTTTTCCCCTGACAGTATTCCCCTCACCCCTCTGGTCCTCCACCCCTTCCGGTTGTCCCGTTTGTCTGTAGGACTTTTTACCTCAGGGTAGGAATGTGACAACAAAAGGCAGAGTGTTCTTTTTGCCTCTTTCTGGCTTTTGAGTTTCAAAACACTCAGGCTTTCAGTGAATGGAAAGGACTCACAGAGTGGATAAAATATTTTGGAGACGACATCGTGAGTCAGAGCAAATATTCCTCGTCCCTTATTTCTCACCCCACCCTGGGCCTCAGACTGATGGCAAACAAAATCCTCAGGTGGAAAGGGAAAATGAGGATCAGAGATAAGCTATGAGGAAAAGTTGGGTGGTTTTGAAACATGGCTCCAAAATTCTTCGACACTTCTCCCATGGACAGGTTGGGGTCTGTGTCTCCTTGCCTTGAGTCCGCATGGCCTCTGGTTTCTTTAACCAGCAGGGTAGGGCAGGAGTGACTTGTATGAGTTCTAAGACAGGCCATAAGAGGTAATGCAGCTTCTACTTTATTTTCTAGAACATTGACTCTTAGTGCCAGGAACTGCCATGTAAGAATTCTGGCTACCCTGAGGTGGCCATGCTCTGAGGAAGCCAAGCCACACAGAGAGGCTATGGTGGAAGCTCCAGTCAGAAGGCTTTGTCTTTAAGTCAACCCAGCCTGGGCTCCAGACGGGAGTGAGTCTCCCCAGCTGAGGACCAGACAACATGGCGCAGAGCCAGCATACCTGCTGTGCCCTGTCTGAATTCCTGACCCACCAAATTCTGTGAGATAATAAAAGCTTGTTTCAGCTGCTAAATTTTAAGCAAATTTGATATGAAGCAATAGTAATTGGAACAGAGGAGGCTGCTTCCCTGTCTCCCCTATCTAGACTGTCCTTCCTCCTCTCACAATTGTACCCAGCACTTCTGGTCCTCCTAACAAAATCCGACTCATCTATCAAGACCCAGCACCCAAATTATCTCATCTGTGAAAGTTTTGCCATCATGCCCAGGCCAGACAGAGGTAGCTAGTTCCTATTCAGTGCCCCAATAGCATTGTTTTCATGCTTCAGCTCTAATATGTCTCATAAAGTGCTGTAGTCATTTCTTGATATGCCTCTCAGAATTCTGAGCTCCTTCGGAGCAATACATCCATCCAGTGTGGTGTGGTGGTTGTTACAATACTAGTTCTCAATGAATCATGCCTCTCCATCTCCATGATCATGGGCAGTTCTCCTGTAAGCTTGGCTATACGATTTGTTTGGGGTGATGGAACACTGGTAAATGTGATGCATGCAGAGGCTTTAAAAAGGCTTATGAAGTGGAGCTTGCCTTTCTTCTTGAAGAAGTCCAGGCTAGCATGCAGGAGACACGGGTCAGTGAGCCGTCAACACCAACTGTCAGACTTGTGAGAGAGGCCACCTGGTACTGGCCAGCTTCCACTGGACTTCCAGACTGACCCTGGAGACATGGAAGAGCCTAGCCAGTGTCTCGAGGAGAAGGGAAGAGCCATCTTAGCTGAGCCCTGTCCAATGTGCCAACACCCAGAGTGGCCTTTGTCCTAAGACACTGACACAGCTGACTAATTGCTCCAACAAGCAGTTAATGCATCTTAGTGACCCAACACAGTGAAATTTACTTCTTGTTTAAGTCATAGTCCAATGTGGGCTGATGGTGATGGGAAGAATCTCCGTTCTACCCAGCCACTTGGGAACCCAGGCTCCCGTCTGCTTATGATTCCCCTCTCTCTGCTAGGTCCTTCGAGTCCCCTTCATTTATGTGGCAGATGGGAAAGAGAGAGATGTGGGAATCGTACAAGGGATATATTTATAGGGCAGGTCTGAAAGAGGCACATAACACTTACCCTTTCATTCTGTTGGCCAGGATGTGGTAACGGAGAGTGGAAAATGCAGTCTAGCTGTGTGCCCTGAACAAAGAGGAGAACACAAATATTGGTAAGGATTTATGGTCACTGACGCTGGCAGAAATGTTTTATTCCACTCTGTGTGTCCCTCAGTGCCTGGTACAATACCTGGCTTATAATAAATACTTCATAAACACCAACAGGATGAGTGGACAAATGAAATAGTCAGGGCTGCCGTAGTGCCTCACTTAGGACATGGACTGAGAATGATACGTGAAAGGAACGTCTGTCTCATTTGGGCCTACCTTCTCCTAAATCTTGGCATTCGTACCTGGTTTTATGCTAGAGCCTTCATCAACCTAAAAAGCACGGCAAGGAATGGATGTAGATGTGTTACTGTGGCTGGATTCCTGATACTGAGATGATGCCAGAATAGCCTTCTCTTATCCTGCAATTTGTAAGACTATCAAATTTAAAAGAACAAATGGAAAGTGTACTTCAAGTTAAGTCTCTGATTCCCCAAATCTCTATGTGTGTGTGCATCATTAGTATACTATTCAATCAAGCTACCAGTAACCTAAGCCCTTTTACGTGCAATAGGGTACAAATAATATAGTTTTTAAAATTTACACAATATAATTTTCACTGTATTGTATGATACCATATAAACACACTGAACTGAAAAGCTAAAGAGAACTGCCTTCTAGTCTCTATTCTGTTATTAATCATTTAAATTTCTCTGGCTTAGTTCCTTGAGTCCCTACCAGCTATAAAATTCAAGAATTCTTTAAGTCTCTATCATAACACATATGTGAGAGGCACCCTTTATTTTTCTCTATACAGTGATCAAATCAAATAAATATAGATCAAGCTTCTTCAATCAAACTTCAAAGAAGAGTCCCTTTTTTGTTTTCTTTTACCTGAGAAATCAGAATGCAGGGAAATAGACTACAAGGTGTAATCTCTGAACACCAAGCATTCAGGTAGAGAAGATTAAATAGGCTCCAAGAAGCATTTAACAGATCATTAGGGCAGTTACTCAGTCACGGGGTGGGACATGAGAGGATAACTGGCCGTCTTCTTTTGCTCCTTAATATCATCTTCAATGGTTGCCAGTTACTACTCACTCAAGTGTTTTAAGGCATGGTCTTTTCAAGTGCTCTATTTTGAAATACACACCTTCAGAGGGCTTGACTTAATCATTACCACCTTGGCCTGAGCATCTTTAGATGATCAAGTCCACCAGCAGGGGCTTTAGAGAAAGTGACAGCAAGTGGGAAGGTTACTAACAGTGGTGGTTGTCTGCTTTGCAGCTAAGGGTCCTAAAGGGCCACCTGAGAGCTGGAGGCAGATCCTGGGTACCAAAACGATGGCACCAGGACCATGCTTCTGGCTGTGCTATCCTCCAGAGAAAATTAAAACAGCAAGGATCACTGAGGCAAGTAGGAAGACCACACAGGTCACAGGCGAGCTTACTGGGCAAGCGGAAGGCAGAATACGGAGGCTATGCTTTTGGTTGGAATAAGGTATCATGGAATAGAGAGCAGAAAAGAAACCAAGAGTGGTACAAAGTGTGAGTGAAGGTGGCTGGACTTATTCATTGATGCACTTGTCCTTCAGTGCATGTCCTAGATGTTTCCTCTTCAATGCTGCCCTTAAGCTATCTTAGAGCGCACTCTCTCAGCTTGCTTTTCAACACTATGACATTCACTTAGCAATTCAGTGGAAGGAGAGCGACCCAGTTAATTCAGGGAAAAGAATAATTTACAGCATGGACGTGTGGTTTGTCTAAAGTTTTCACCTTTGGTGGGCTACTCTGATGTTGTTAGAGACAGGAGAATCCACCCCTGGGAATACGTGACGTTAGGGACTCTTTGGACCATGTTGGTATCACTCGGAAATGAGAGTTCTTCCCTCACTTCCTCACTACTCAATTGCTTTTCAAAAGAATGCTACAGAACAGATTAATGGTACATTGTTCTTCTGTAATTCTCTGGTTACTCTAACAGAGTCAGGGTAGATTTGAAGAGAAGAAATGCAAACCAGCTTGAGGCTGCACTGCCCAATTTGATCAAAACGAAATGCAACCATCGTGGGTTCGAGTTTGGTGGTCCAAAACACTGGAATGTTTCAAAGACATCTAAAATGCGATGCCAGTGTTGTTTTATTTGGTTTGGGGTTTGCTATCCCTTTATGTTAAACAGGAGTTTGGAAAAATTACACAAAAGACTCACTGTCTATTTTCATGCAGGCCTACATACTAAGTAGCCAGTGTAACTGATAAAGGAAAACATCAAATACGGTGAACAAAGTCTCCACTCACCTACCCCAGGAACTTAGAGGAAGCTGAAGATGAATCAGATCTGATCTTTATTTAGCAACCTACCTCACAGCAGCAACTCTCTCTGAGGCACTAGGTTCTGAGCCTTAGAACTGCACATAAAACAGATATTCGCCTGGACCTCCCTGCAGCGACCCAGGTAATACCTGTGTTGAGTCCTTTGTGCATCAAGGGAACTCTCTTTGAGACTGGACCAAGGGTTGAATAACACCGTCCCGATCTTCCTAAGGAAGATACAGGAACTAGACGCTGTCTTTGAACTCTGGAGAAATATTCCACTCTAATCCAGGTTTGGAGGAGGAGGAGAAGTTAAGTCCAGCATCTAGAGTGGCAAATTATACCTTTGTAATTCACCAAAACGTATTCTTCTAAGAGACTATTTTAAAAAGTTTTGTTTTGTTTGTGTAGCCCAGAGAGCAAAATACAGCATTGTCAGTCAAGACAGACTTCAAACTGCCTGTGCCCGTTAGAAACGTTTCATTAATAACATGTGTTTACCATTGAGAGAAGTAGACTTTGTGTGCTAAGATTTTGTTTGTCAGTCATTCACTGGAACCCCACTGTTAATAGCATACAATGGTTTGTGGTTATGCCACAATTTAACCCAGGTTTAAAAATACAAACTAGAGCCCTGGTGGTCTAGAAGAAACAGGGAGTGAGTGAAGGTATTGGCTCAACCTGCTTTGTGGGCTGGTGGCTTGGAATGCTTTACAAACTAATCAAATTTATTGACTATGATCCTGAGTTAAAAAAAAAATCACATGCTGGGGTGTGCATCCTGGTTTGACTGCAGTTTGGTGAGGTTCTGAATGTCTGAAGGGGGAAACAAGGCAACTATTTGGCATTCCTTTCCCCAAAGACAAATTAGAAACAGATATCACAGAATATGAGAAGGTTTTTTTTTTTCCAGCAGTCTAATAAGAAAAAGAGATTTTGCTCTATAGTTTTAATTCTACTGTATGTTAAGGATAAGTAAACAGAATTAATATTGTACTAGGCTGAACAGGCAATGAAATTTCTATTAATTCAGTAGTTGGAGCGGCAAGTGATCTAAAGGCAGCCCAGGAAAAAAGAATGGACTTTACATGTGATTTCAGTTTACCTACCGAGGACTGGCTGCAGGTAACCTGGGATTAAACACTGCTTGCTTCATATGCACTTACAGCAGATATATAACCCAAAGGGAGGAAATTTTACATTTTGCACAGATCTACGTGTAAAATGTCCATTTAAAATACAGCAAGACATAGCTATCTACAGTAATGGATAGAAAATGCCTTTGTGTTTAATGAGCCACCTCAGTTATGCAGAAGCACATGAACTATAAAGAGTTGTTACATGATGTGTTTATGAAATCTCATAGTCATGGAAATAGCACCATGATCCTAAACATTTGTGAAATCTTATATCACATGGGCTTAAAACCAATTTTCCAGTTGCTTACAATGTATCCTTTTAAAAATATTTGCATTTCAAAAATAAAACAAGATCACATTGAGAGAAAATTAAACCCATAAAAAAATTAGAGGAGGCCGTCCTTCAGTTATCTGTTTACACATTCTGAGAGGAGAGATTTGGTACTTTAAAACTTTTTAATGTCTTGAGTTTGTTTTCCTTTCTTTTATCACTTTTTTTTTTTTTTAAAGAAAAAGAACATATCTAGAGGGAAGTTTTTACTACAAAAAGATTCATTTTCCAAGTTCCAAGTGCATAGAAAATGAAGAATAAGAGGCAACATCTATTAAACTCACACTTCACATTTTCAAAAACCGAAGTCCACAAGTACAGATAGCACATGTGCTACACGTGCAGCAATATTCTAGGAACAACGAAGGCCGGTCAAGATCAACACAACTGGATCTACGTTTAAGGAGCTGACGATTAGCCGAGGATACAAACACCTAATGGTTCGTAAAACAAATCTTTCCCCGTCTGTCAGCGTAACACTGGGATCTCTTATTTTTACTCCTATAGGATTCTTGGAGGTATTTTCTTTGATAACGTGTTTGTTTATTTGTTTTTACAAACACTTTGTGTATAACAAAGTTTTTCTGTAATTAACTGTGACGGAAACACAAAAAGAGCACAAATAATGTTTAGGGTCATAGGCCCTTTCTCCAGGGACGTGAGGAGGCAGCAGGTACAGATGATGAAGCAGAGGTCTGCTCAGAGTGAAGCGCAATCTAGCTGCACGATCCCCAACATCAGACGGAAGGAACATCTTTTAGAAACCAAGTCCTCTGCCTAAACCCTGCCCAGACCACAATACAGTCAGCTTTCAGCCTAAAGCTGGTCTGCCAGGAAACAGCATTTTGAGGTTATAAAATGGTTAATAATATGAGAATAATCTATTCAAACAACTCAATAGAAAAAACAAACAACCCAGTCAAAAAAAGGGCAGAAGACCTGAAAAGACATTTTTCCAAATAAGACATACAGATGGTTAATAGGCACATGAAAATATGCTCTACACTGGTAATTATTAGAGAAATGCTCCAAACAACAGTGAGATAATCACTTCACACTAGTCAGAATGGCCATCATCAAAAAGTCTACAAATAACAAATGTTGGTGAGGATGTGGAGAAAAAGGAACTCTTGTACATCATTGACAGGAATGTAAATTGGTGCAGCCATGGTGGAAAACAGTATAGAGGTTCCTCAAAAAACTAAAAACTACCACATAATCCAGCAATTCCACTCCTGGGCATATATCTAGAAAAATGAAAACACTCATTTGAAAAGATATATACACCCCCAATGTTCATAGCAGTGCTATTTATAATAGCCAAGATATGGAAGCAGCCTAAATGTCCAATGACAGATGACTGGATAAAGAAGATGTGGTGTATATACATATACAATGGGACATTACTCAGCCATAAAAAAGAATGAAATTCTGCCATTTGCAGCAACATGGATGGATCTACAAAACATTATGCTTAGTGAATTAAGTCAGACAGAGAAAGACAAGTACTGTATGTTATCACTTAAATGTGGAATCTAAAAATTAAAACAAATAAATATATGTAGCAAAACAGAAACAGACTCACAGATATAGAAAACAAACTAGTGCCTACCAGTGGGGAGAGAGAAGGGAAGAGGGGCAAGATAGGAGTGGGTGATTAAGAGTTACAAATTACTATGTATAAAATAGACAAGCCACAATGATCTACTGTACAACACAGGGAATTATAGCTATTTTTTGCAGAATGGAGAATAATCTATAAAATCTCTTTTAATGGAGAATAATCTATAAAAATATGGAATCACTCTGCTGTACACCTGAAATAAATATAATATTGCAAATCAACTATACTTCAATAAAAAATTTTAAAATCAAATTAAGAACTTCTGTTCCTCAGAAGACAACATTAAGATAGTGAAAGAGTGGGAGAAGATAATTATCTAGAGCATATAAAGAACGCCTAAAAATAAGTAAGAAAAATGCAGACAACTCAGTAGAGAAATGGCTTAAATGGCTTAAAAGACTTGAACAGGTACTTCATAAAGGGGGTATCAACATACTCAAACATGCTTTGCTCATTAGTCACCAAGAAAATGAAAAGTAAACCACAACATAATACCATTAAACACCCAACAGACTAAACTCACTCTCTCTCTCTCTCTCAAAAACACATACTTGAATTTGCCGAAAGACTTAACTGGAATGTTCATAGCAGTGCTATTTGTAATAGCCCCAAACCAAACTGGATGTTATCCAGATGTCTATCAGCGGTAGAGTGTATACATAAATTGTGACATATTTACTCAATGGAATTTTATACAGCATTGAGAATGAACGGTCTACAGGTGTATGCAACAATAGGGTAAATCTTGCAAAAAAAAATTCAGGAAAAATGCTGGATACAAAAAGTACCTACTGTACGATTCCATTTGTATAAATTACAAGAAGAGGGAAAAGTAAGCTATGCTGTTAGAATTCAGGATAGTGGTTAATCTCATGACTAGAAAGGAAGATGGGAGGGTTTCTAGGGTGGTGGCTAGGTTTGTTTTTGATCTGGGTGCTAGTTTAACAAGTCTGTTCAGTTTGTGAAAAATTCATCAAGGGATATGCATTAAGATAAACACACATTTCCCTATACGTATTTTATATCCATAAGAAGTTTTAGAAATAGCTCTGTCTTTTCAGTTCATGTTGCTTAGGAAAACGGTTTTGATACAGCTTCTATATTATCAAAGTAATAATCATGAAAGATAAGCCTGATGTTTGACAGAGTCAGACATATGGACTTCCGGTTCATTTCTTCCCTAACCAGCTTCCTTCCTTCCTTCCTTCCTTCCTTCCTTCCTTCCTTCCTTCCTTCCTTCCTTCCTTCCTTCCCTCCTTCCTCCCTCCTTGTCTCCCTCCTTCCCTTCTTTCTTTCATTTATTTACTCAATGAGAGAGCAACAGTAAACAAATTTTGTCTAATTCTGGGAAACAACATTGCACCAGCTTCCTATGTAGCTCAGTGTAACTCGTTAGTCTTTCATTTACTAGCTGCTGTTTTAAGCCATGAAGAAGAGAAGGTTAAGCCCTGTGGTGAGCCATAGGACAGAGAAGCAGGGCTGGAGTATAAACATTTTCTGCCTGTCTCTACAACTCAGTGAGGAGACCAGGAGAATACCGTTGTCCCATAAGGAGCCCTTGACACATTAACGCAGGGAATCTACCAAGTTCATGCTTTCTTTCTCAACAGACCTACTTAATCTGCACAAAGATGAGTCATAATTCCTTTCAATGAAAGGCATGGCCTGAGTATCAGAAAATGAATACACTTCTTTTCAAGGTTTGTAACAAGTAGCCACGAAACAAACTGGACAGAGTGTCTACTACACTATCATTACTTAACCTGACAGCCTGGCTCTAGGGGGCACCCCGAATAGCTAAGCCCAGTGAGCTCAACCACATTTCAAGGAAAAGCATTCCTATGTCCTTAATCCCTGAAAGCACAAGACATAATAGCAAGGGGGCAGAGTCAGTTTGGCCTGATTGGGGATTTCCTACTACCTGTAAAAGTTTTTACTCACAAATTCTTCCCACTTGGCTTTTTTGAGTGAGTAAGTAGGGACCAGTTTACACATACAAAAGGCAAAAGAGTTCTATTGATTTCTTTTGGGAGATTACTCTTTAAAGAGTTCTATAAAACTAGACATTGGAAATTTGAAAAATTAGAAATATCTTTGACATTTCCTCTAGTCCAAAATGACTGCAAAACTGTTTCAAGATTTCCATCAAATCCTTATTACCTAAAGTTTCACTCAGCTATTTACAAATACAGGTAATACAGATATGAAAGCAAACCCTAAATTCACAGTGATTTAATCTAACAGAAGTTTATTTTCACTCATTTGAAATGCTGGTGTTCCACCTTGGTGTAGTGGTGTCTTTCCTCCACACTGTGATTCAGAGACTCCAACTCCGTCCACCTTTTAGACCCACCACGCCCAGGACCTTATCACCATTACCCACACTGAGCTGAAGGAAAGGGGAGAAGTGTAGAAGGCATACCTGCTATTTAAAAAGCCAACTCTGTTTTGTTCCATTGTATATATATTACCACATCTTCTTTATCCAACCTGTCGACGGACATTTAGATTGTTTCCATGTTTTCGCTGTTGTAAATAGTGCTTCTATGAACACTGGGGTGCATGTATCTTTTCCAATTAGAGTTTTCTCCAGATATATGCAGAACTACATTCAATATCTTGTAATAACCTATAATGGAAAAAAACTAAAAAGTATACACACACACACACACACACACACACACAACTGAATCACTATGCTGTACACCAAAAACTAACACAAATTATAAATCAACTAAACTTTAACAACAACAAAAAAAGCCAACTCTGAAATAACTTCTGTTCATATTCCATCATTGGAAACAAATTGCATGGCTGCCCCAAGACGCAAGGAGAAAGTTTCAGGAACTAAAGTTCCTGACAGTGACCTCTGAGTGATCACGCCTCACTGTGGAAGAGGAAATGTGGGTTTTGGTGGCCACGTGGCCACCTTCACCTCCATTGGTAGTGAACTGTACCATCAGACAGATGAAGAGTAAACTGAGGCTTGATTTTTCAGTTAAACTTGGAAGAGCAAGTGGAGTAGGGAAGGGTAGAGGTTAGAATAAGAGATTTGAGGCTGATCATGATTTTTCTTCTCTGCTTAAGAAATATTCATAACAATACACTTATTTATTCATTGACCAAACAAGTATGTATAGAACATCTCGTAAGTTACAGATCTAGGTTCTATGGATCCAGCAGTAAACAAAACAAAGTTTCTGCCTCCCTGAAGCATACCTTCTAATGTAAGAGTCAAAAAACAAGCAAATACTCAAATAGATACAGAATGTCTTGTTGGAATGAGTGCTGTGAAGGGAAGTTGGGGAGGTAAGGGGATTGAGGATGACAAAAGGGAAGATGTCTCTACGGAGGTGACAGCTGAGCAGAGGACAGAATGATGGGAGGAGGTGGCTGTTTAGGACACCTGAGCATAAAAAGCAAGCTTGACCTTTCCAAGGAACAGCAGAATAGCCACCTCCATTTCAGTGGTGCTGCATGGGTTTAATTTATGCCATTCATGATGGGCTGCTTAGGAAAGAAGTACTGAGGACTGGAAAGAAGATCAACCTTGGAGCAAAACAGCATGGTTCAGAAACGGAGTCTGCCACCTAGAGCTGGTATTATTTTTTTGCAAATCATTAATGTATTTGCTCCTCTGATTTTTTTTCACTAGCAAAACAATGAGACCTATCTCACTGAATTATGACAAGATATATGTACAAAATAATGCACATAAATTATTCCTGCTACACAGCACACTGCAAACATGCAGTAAATATTCATTACTCCTCCTTTCGCATTGGACCTAGGGGTGGTGAGTGGGAGATGATCTCTTTCCCTTCTTTCCATTCTTCCTCAAGCTGGACAACTTTCACGCCTTGTCCGTTTCCTAAGTCCTGACATTCTTTTCTCGTCTCAGACAGCTGGCCTTGCTTTGCAAAGATGAGGATGAGGAGAAGGACAGAATGGCAGTCATTCTACAAGGAGACGGACATTGGCATAGTCATCCCTCCATCTGTGAACCCCTCCTCTATAATTCACATCATGTTTCTAGAGTTAAGGACTTGGTTGGGAGAAGCCAGACGTTCATGGCTCTGCACCACAGTGTGAAAGTAGAACTTCTAAGCAGGCCTCCTCCCCATTTTCACTCTGTGTTCATTATTCATTCATTTCATTTAAGCTCTGGGACAGGCTCTTGTCCTTTGGAAAAGTGTTGGGGAAAGATGAGACCAGTGTGGGTTTTTTTCCTCAGACTCATCTTTGTGGATTCTCCATCAGCCTTGTGAATTGATCATGGCCAAGAAGCATTCATTGTCACACTGATTTGGTTTGGTTTGACACAGATACGTATCTAGAAGTCCTACTGTGCTTCCACTGGAACAGGTGTGTATTAGACCACAAGCTACAGTCTGAATTACTCTGTAACGCATTGCTTTACATGCCATTTTGAGAGTACAGTCCCCCTCTTCTTTCCGAATGTGTTTATCATCACAGTGTATACTTGTACCTCTAAATTTGTCTCTTTGACTTAGTCGTTTGACAGCAATATCCTCCAGGCATTTCTCCCCCTCCCTTCCCACCAAACCAGTAAGTCTGCAGCTCCCTGGGGCAGATCTCAGGGCTCTCCATCTCCTAGGAAGCACCTCGTTACACTCAAGAGTACAATACACCACAGGTCGTTAAACATTTAACTATTTATTTGCAGTTGTGGCTACCGACACCCGAGAGTCCTGGTTGTGAAGCCCTTTTTCTCAGTTTTAGCTCAGTTCTCAAGCTTTACCACATGACTAGCACTTAAAGATATGTTTACAGAGCCCTTTTGACTAGATTTTGTAACCATTCTTTTCACTTGCTTGGAGTCAAATCAAGTCTTCCTTTTTCCTTGGACTGGCCTATCCTATCTCCAAGACTCCTCTATCTCAGATACTGGGAAATACTTCAGTCATTTCATTTTTTAGAACACTCACCAATTGAAACACACTGAATTGCAATCTCAGGACCTCAATGAGACCAACAGAACATCCAAAAGCATCATCATAATGGGGCTATGTGAACTCTGAAAATGTGAAAGAGTACTAGAACATCTCTGGCCTCTGTAACAGCAAGAGCCCATTCTCATGAAACAAGAAGGGCAGTCATTTCCTAGAGAACAGCTTACGTTACCGTAGCCGGGAAAGCCCGGCCCAGTGCCGTCCTCTCTGGCCCCTCCACCTCCCTCAGAGCTTCACCTCTTCTCTCAACATCTTGCTTCAAGTAAACCCACGCAAAGATGCTTTCAGAAACATCTGTACTCTCTCATGCGGGAAGACAAGCAGAGGGGATATCCTGCAGGAGGAAATACCAGTAAACAGTAACACACCAGCAAGGACATTCGTGGGGGGTATCTGCAGACACTCCTCAGGACTAAACAAGTCCACAGATACGCCCCACTCCATGCAGCAAGCCACTGAAGCTTTGTAAATGCTGCAGAAAACATCTGTATTCCTTTACATCTCCAAATGCCAGCCTCTGGTGTGTCGGGGTAAGGATGCGATTTCATGGTGCAAGTGAAAAATACACATTTGCCTCAACTTTTCTTTCCAAAAAACACCTTCAAATCCTTCATGAATCTTGGACTGTGGTACAGTTGACTAGGAAAGCTCTGTGCCTTGTACTCATTAAGTTTTTTTAAATAAATAACTGCTAAAAATCAATGAATTGGAGGATGGGAAGTTCCCTTAGCGATTGTCTAGCCTAGGCAGATGGTACCTTTGATAAAGTGGGAAAACTGAAAAGCAAAAACATCTTCATGGTCGTCAACATAGGAGCCACTTATTACATTTGAATTTCTACAGAATACTCTAGGAAATACAGAGAGCTGTTCAATAAGAAATCAAAGTATAATCTCTTGATCCTAAGCTTAACTAATTGTACTAAATTAGAGGAATGAGTCAGTATTTTTTTCCTTTTAGTAAATAAATTGAGTTTTATTGGGACAACTTTGAGTCAATGTAAAAACATTAAAAGTTCAATATATTTTCTGAGGTTCTTTGGCATTTATGAAGAATCTAATGAATAAAATACATGCTAACTATAAACATTTTGTGTGATAACAAAGATGATAAGGAAGACAATAAAACTGTTGTAGTCTTGCAACAGAGATAGGCAGTTAATATTCTGATATCTCCATATTGTTGACTATCATTATTTGAATAATTAAGTCTCTTTAATAGTCTTTATTTCACTCAGTTATTTTACCATCAGCATTGTCCTACTGTGGTAGCCAGTGTCCAAGCCATCCTTCATTGATCCTTACCTCCTGCTACGCACACCTGGTGCAGTCCCTGCTCACTGCACCAAGACTGGACTGTGCCATCAACCTAAACAAGCAATTCTCCAGGGAATACATACAAATGATCAATAGGCACATGAAAAAATGCTCAATATCACCAATTATCAGAGAAATGCAAATCAAAACTACAATGAGGTATCACCTCACACCAGTCAGAATGGCCATCATTCAAAAATCCACAAATGACAAATGCTGGAGAGGCTGTGGAGAAAAGGGAACACTCCTACACTGCGGGTGGGAATGCAGTTTGGTGCAGCCACTGTGGAAAACAGTGTGGAGATTCCTCAAAAGACTAGGAATAGACTTACCGTATGACCCAGGAATCCCACTCCTGGGCTTGTATCCAGAAGGAACCCTACTTCAGGATGACACCTGCACCCCAATGTTCATAGCAGCACTATTTACAATAGCCAAAACATGGAAACAGCCTAAATGTCCATCAATAGATGACTGGATAAAGAAGAGGTGGTATATTTATACAATGGAATACTACTCAGCCATAAAAACCGACAACATAATGCCATTTGCAGCAACATGGATGTTCCTGGAGAATGTCATTCTAAGTGAAGTAAGCCAGAAAGAGAAAGAAAAATACCATATGAGATCGCTTGTATGTGGAATCTAAAAAAAAAAAAAAAAAAAAAGCATAAATACAAAACAGAAATATACTCATAGACATAGAATAAAACTTGTGGTTGCCAAGGGGGCAGAGGGTGGGAAGGGATAGATGGGATTTCAAAATTGTAGAATAGATAAACAAGATTATACTGTATAGCACAGGGACATATATACAAGATCTTATGGTAGCTCACAGAGGAAAAAAATGTGACAATGAATATATGTATGTTCACGTATAACTGAAAAATTGTGCTCTACACTGGAATTTGACACAACATTGTAAAATGATTATAAATCAATAAAAAATGTGAAAAAAAAGAAAGAAAACTATTTTTAAGGGCTACCTAATATTCTGTCCTATAAAATGTACCATGATTTAATTGACTACATTATTCTTGGATTTTCAGGTTGGTCTTAATTTTCTGCTCCTTTATTTATTGCAGTATCCATCTTTTTGCAATTGTCTGTATCTGTGATTAGTTTCTTAGCACAGACTCAGAAATAAAATAAATAAAACTATTAACATTTTCAACACTTTTGACATTTATATATTATTTTCCAAATTTATGGTACTGAGTAGTCTCATCAATTTAAATTTTTGACTCATAAAAGGCAGATCTGTGATGTGACTGAATTGTATCTGTTTCTAGCACCAAATATTTCTGATGTATATTTAGCTGTTTGCCGTTTATTTTAAATGCTAGTCTAGAAAAATTAAATCTTAATATCCATTTGCATTTTGATTATATCTGATGCTGCAACTATCCAATGCAAATACATCATCTTTCCCACCATACTTGTTCTCTTTCTGTTTTTTTTTTCATCTCAAGGAATAGCTCCACCATCCTCATAGTCTACCAATCAGAAACCAGAGAGTCAGCTTAGTCTATTACCTGTATCTCATCCCTTCCATACACTCTGTCCCTTATTTTTATACCTCCCTTTCCTTCCAGCCCCACTGCTGCTGCCTCAGTGCAAACCTTATTCAGCTCTCTTCCAGACTGATCCTCCCCTTCGATTTTCAGTCTTCTCTTACCCATGGCTCTACTTTGTGATAATGAATTTGTTACTCTTGGAAGCACTAATGATAACTTGATGTTATTCAACTATAATCTCTTACAATTATCTTCTATTTTTAGGACTGTATTCCAGCACACCAGGATGCTAGTATTTCATGTATAAAAGACTGTACCTGCTTTCATGAAAAGACACCTGAACAAATTATACCTGCTGACCGTAGCAAGGCATGGCCTTCAATGACCATGTCAATGAACCGTCCCTGAGGATTTAAGGATTGCAGATGCAAGTCTCAGCAGCATCAAGGCAAAATCTACCCTGAGTGAGCATCATTCCTTTTTCCACCTCTCTCAGAACTTTCACTCTAGTTGGGGTTTTGTTGCACAACTGATTTGGCACAGACTGCAGGCAGCACCAGACAAAGTGTAGACAATGAGGAAACGTCACATGTTAAAGATGATGCATCATTTTCCCTGTGTCTTTCAACAGTTACCTACATTGGAGAATTTTCATGTTCAGAGGAAGAAAGATTGTAGTTCTTCCAAGTAATAAAGTTAATTTTTGTTAATTATCATAAAACTTTTCTCACAGAAAAAAAAAATGAATGCGGTATTAAATTTGGCTTTGGATTATCTGGTAATATTCTCATGTCAATTCTGGGCCATCTATTTTGTTGGCTGTAGTGACCAAAGAGATGGAGTAAACACAGATGGAGTACAAGTTTGGATGTACCTTACAGGTATTGACCAGAATGTGGGATTTTTCATGTAGTCCCTCTAGCTGACTAGTATATAATAGAGCATATTTTAAAATGACGCCTTAACCAGAGCTAAAAACAAGTGTGTGCTTTAATTTCTATGGGCACAGAGATAATTTCCATGGTTCAAGAGATGCATCTTCTAAGTTGAGGCGGTTTCTACTGAGACTAATGTAACTACAATTTGAAGAGACGTTCAAAGAATATATTTGAACGAGTCCCATTTTGTTTGGTTCCTGTTATCTAAGCAGTCATTTTTCACTTTCAGTTAAAATTAGCCCAGAACATTCTTCAGGACAGCCCCCTGCATTCCTGACATATTTCCGCAAAGGGCCCTTGGTTGGAGGCCCCTATCCCCACAATAGATTATTTTTGGTCAGTTTTTTATTAATAATATTATTCATAGTTGTAGCTACTTTTTATTTGACAAACCCAGTGCCAAAACCCATATGCACATTTCCTCATTTAATCCTCACACCAACACTGCAATGTATTTATTATTAATTTTTCCATCTTCTAAATGGAGAACCTGAAGCTCGGAGCTGAGCACGTTGACCACAGTCACAGAGTTAGAGGCAGTCACAAGCCGGCCTGGTGCCAAAGCAAGTTGTCTCAGTCCTGACGCTGGTTCTCCTGGTGTGACTCGCTGCACGGTAACTTCATATCAGACTGACTTAGGACCTTGATTCTTCTAAGGTAACTCCTAAGACTTTGAACAAGTCACTGTACATTAGGGCCCTGATTTATGAAGAAACATCCCTGCAGGGTATTAACGTGGATTTAACAAATTCCAATTCCTTCCTGCTCACAGGAGAGGCCTGTATATATTCTGTGCTCTGCTGACTTACACGCTTGAGTCCTATTTTTAGTGCCTCCTCGGGGGTACACAATAATATTTCTCCCAGGGCACTGCTTTCTCAGGGTCTAACTCTCAAGTGAGGTCAGCTTTTGCCGGGATGGACTTGTGACTCGGTCTGCACAATTTAAGCTTTTCCTACACACACAGGAACTTCCGGAAGGGTCCCCTGCTCCTAGAAAGTCTATCATGAGCCTAAAACAACTAGCCTTTCCCAGACCAGTTTAGTGATATCTAATTGTCAAATAAATGTGTCTTTAAAAATAAAATGACATTTTAAAATGGTTTTCCATTCTTTAGAGTAATTAGGATCACAGGCCGTATTCAATCAGCCCCATGGTAGAACGTCCCATGGCCCCTGTTTTCCATCTTGTCTTTCTCTTGTCCTTTTCCCTCCCACACTATGTATTCTCTTACCGACCTTTGGAGTATTTTGGTGTTCAGAAGACGAGAGATGGTAGTTATTCCAAAAAAAATTAAGTTAGCTCTTTGTTAAATCATTATATGATTTTTCTTGGGAGGAAATGAATATTCTCTTCAATTTGGCTTTGGATTCTCTGGTAGAATTCCTGTATCAGTTCTGGGCCATTTATTTGTTGCCTCAAGTTCCCCAAAAGAACTAAGTGCACACTAAACACAGGTTAAAGGTAACATTAATAATGACTGATGTGTGATCAGCACTTTGTAGCTTACAAAGTACTTTTACAAATATTAAGTCATTTAACCCTACAACAACTTTCAATGAAAGGAAACAAAACTTTCCTTAAATGTTTATTACAAGCTAGGCATGTTAGTGTTTTATATTTAGATGCTCCTTTAATCTTCACAAAAGTCCTTCAAGGCATGTATTATCTCTGTTTTACTGACAATGAAACTGAGGTTCAGAGAGGTTAACTAACTTACCTAGCGTCAGACAGCTCTAGGATTCAAGCCAGGGTGTTGAGATGCAAAATCTGGTGCCTGCCCCTGTGCTGTTTCTGACATCCCAGCCTACTAAGGTGGTCCGCAGATTCATCCCAAAGGACACAATCAAAGCCATGGGAGCCACAGCGTCTACCATATGCCTCATTCCATAGTAACAATTTTTACTGTGTTAAGTAGAGAGGCTTACATGTCTATCCACATCCCCATTAGAGCTCTAAATTCTCTTCTCTGATGTTTCTTCCGTAAACTTCTTAATTTCAGATAAGTAAATTAATTCCTTCCTGGCTTTCCTTCCTATGCCACGGGAAGGTAAAAGACTAGTACAGGACGAAGATATATGAGTTTTCATTCCACTTCTAAATGTTTCTCAAGTTCATGGGTAACTCAATTGTACCAAGTTCTCATGTGCATCACTGCCCAGATTATTTATGTCCACTAACCACCTCAGATGTGTACTCTGACTGGATCTGACTTACCCAAAAGAGGACTGAGCACTTCTGGATGACCAAACTCATACTTTTTGCTACTTGCCGGAAGAGTACTGAAATAGTAACCTGAAATGGCCTCAGAACACACTCTGCTAATGAGCTGGTATAACATCAATTTTCTGTTTTCTTTAATAGACAGAAGTCCTACTTTGTGATTTAGACAAAGGAGGGTGACTAGGTGAGTGAGGCACTTGGGTGGGATGAACTTTAAAATCGCTTGAATCCAGAAATCCCTGGAATAAATCCCACCTGATAGTGGTGTATGATCCTTTTTTTAAATAATAATAATAATAATAGTAAAATATATCACTCGAAAAGAAATTTTCTCTCTTAATACCTTCTAAGACAAATTTTAGAAACAATACATAACTGATTTTGTCCCAAATGATAAGTTTATACACACAAATGCATGTATATGTGTGTGATTGTGTATATATACTTCATTATCAAGTAAAATCGCCTTTATGATAATGAGGAAAATAGTCCCATAAGTCTGAAGTGTAATAAGAGTGAAATAAACTTAATGAGTGTTTTGAAGTATCTGAATCACTATAAATACAAATGCAAACCCAAGTTTCCAGTAGACTTTAGAATACATGGCCTATGAAATTCCATAAAAGACCAGCTTTCAGATATGAGATCTTCAATATGAGACTTTCTATATAAATATTTCCTTTAAGTTAACAGCTATTGCATGGTAATAGTTTCTAGGACAGCATGACCTGCAGTCGGTAGTTTTGCATTTAACTAAACTTTTCACACGAATCATACAGCAGGTTCCCGACAACATGTTTCCAAATGTGTCTCCTAAGATACAGTGGAAAATGTGACTTTTATTTACAACTTAATAAATAACTCAATGATGTGAAGTGTTTTAAGTACAGCAATGTGCTACTTTAAACAAAGTACTGAAAATATATAACTGACTGTGTCTCGTTGTTTTCACTTCTTTTAAGGTTTAGATTTCCTTTGCCCGCCTGTCTGATTTAACTTGAAAAAAAAAAAAAACTTATGGAAAGTGGGAACCTTGGATACTTCAAAGTTAACCAAGATCAAAGTCCAATGAGGTCCCCTGAAGAAGGAACAAACCAGCCTGAAAAATGTGTCGCGTTGATACTGGCTTGAAGTCTCTTAGTTTACAGTTTTGTACCAAAGCCTCGACCTTGGATTTATCAGTTATCTAAGCGCTGGGCTTTCTTATGGAAAAGAACAGTTGGCACAGTTTTCCCGGGAATTCAAGCACAGACTCATCCACATGAGCAGGTAACTAATTTCTCACTTGGTAAGTGAAACACTGACAAGGTGAGAGGCTTCTTACCTACTGCATCTTTGTCCACCATGGATAACTCCTGACAAACGGACACCTTCCACACACTGCACCTTGTTTAACCATGGAAACCTCGTCTTTTACTATGAATTCTGCCTTCCTGAAATGGGCCCACATAAGAACACTGAAATCAGTTACTCTACCTTACTCTCTCTGCTTGATGACCCTTAGGAGTGAGACAGTTTCCTTAAGGTTTTGCAGGATTCCAAAGTAGTTTCTCAATCTTCCCCGTCTCTCCATCATTTTAGGGTCTGGGGATTTGGGCTTTTGCTGAATTCAAAAAATGCAGAATCATTAACATGCGAAAAGGTAGTGTGGTCTGTTATTCAGAAGATGCCATGGGTGTTCTTGAATGTTCTGCTTCATTGAAGCCCTCCTACACCACACATGTTACCAGTAAAGGCACAACGTTTTTTCCTTGAAATGGTCCATGCTGTTTCATTTGAAACGGTGTGTGCTGCTGCTGGGTGTTCTGTGGTTCTGTCTCAACAGCAGCGCTCAGAACTCACATTCAGCAGGTATCAGCCAATAGGCCCTTTGGTATCAGAGGAGGAAATAAATCACATTCTCCAGAAACACCCATCTGTTTTGAATAGTCCCATAGATAGATGGCTGTCTGTTTCAAGGAATATTTAATGTTAAAAAAAAAAAAAAAACTAGTCCAAACAGTTTACTCTCCTTAACTCTACGCAGCAAGAGGTCTTCCAGTAAATGCTTCAAAACTGCCTAACAGGAGAGGCCAGAAACATCCCTCTGTGATTCAAAATGAAAACGGAAAGCGAAACAAGTTACCAATAATCTTTATGACTTTGGTGACCTCTAGTGATCAAAACAGAGAACAAACGTACCAGCTTTGTTTTCCTTGTGGAGAAGAGGGGTCTTCCAAAGTCAGGAAGTGTAGATTCGTTTTCATTTTTCGACTCAGTCTTTAAATAATGGGTTTTTTATTAGTAAACAGAAATGTATTCTCATGGTAGAACATTTAATAAGCAAAAGGAGAAAAAAAATCTCAATATTTGAGAGTATTTTTTTCGGTCTTTTTTCTATATATTTACATACAGGTTCCCACCAACTCACAAAAATAGGTAATTCTCTACAAAAGGATCATACAGGACAATTATTTTGCAATGTATATTTTTTTACAGTATATGGAAATGTTAATATACTCTTTCAAATTGTAGTTTTAATAGTATGTTGTGACTGTCTTCCCATGTCATTAACTATCCTTCTACACATTATTTGTATTGATTATAGTATTTCATGATAATTTGTGTAAGCATTTCTCTATTACTGGCTATTTAAACTGGTTTTTTTTTTTTCTATTATCCCTGGAGCTAATTCTTTGCACTCTGCCAGCATTAGAGCATAAAGCCTTTTATTCTTTCTTTTTTTTTATTTTTTAAAAACATTTTGTTATTGAAGTATAGTTGATGTACAATGTTGTGTTAGTTTCTAGTGTACAGCAAAGTGATTCGGTTATACATGTATATATCCTTTTTCATACTCTCATTCATTATAGATTAGTACAAGATACTGAATGTAGTTCCTGGTGCTATACAGTAAGATCTTGTTTATTCATTTTATATAAGATAAAGTCTTAGAAATGAAGCCTCTGATTTTAAAAATGTGCAAAACAGAATGGTTTTTGACACATAATATCTAATTGCCAGATAATTCTAAGAAAGAAATGGTCACCTAGACACAATAATAGTGCCCTCCAATGGGAGCATGTGGTGAGCTGGGAACTCCTTGGCAGCCAGTCTGCATGCAGAGCTGCCACCCAAGCATGAAGGGCCTGTGGCTGAAGAAGAAACCAAGAATAAGCAAGATGCTGCGTGTGAGCTGTGGAACAGCACTTGCCCATCAATGCAAGGTTATGCCACTTGGAAAAAAAGGAATAAATAGAGACTTATCAGATTCCGAGGAACTCTGTTTTGTAAACACCTTTAAACATAGGGTTCCCACATCAGCAAAAATCCTCTAATTTGACACAAGGTATCCATTCACCAGCTATCAGCTGAAGGTTATATGCAGAAAGTGTTTGCTAAAGGCTTAATTTGTTTTCATGGTTTTTGCATTCACGGGGTAAATACAAAGTTCTCTTTTTCATCTCTATGGAGATGCATAGGTTAGGGAAATTTTGCCATATAGGGGTAAGTAGGGAGAACAGAGTATCTGAACAACTTTTTTGGCAATTATCAGAGTAAGGGTAGCACCCTGTGAAATATTTTCTAAATGTGTAAATTAAACTTGCTGACCATACTACTCTAAGTTTACAATGTCAAAGACACGTACTGTATTCAGCAACCACACTACATGTCATCTCCCTCCCAGGAGGACGTACTAGAATATCACAGCGCTGTGTCATTTTTAAAAACCATAGTCATGTCCCCTTAATATCAAAGACAGAGAGTAAGAAGCAGGCAAGTCTTCTGGGTTGGTTAGCACTGAGGGAAGATGGAAGGCATGGCCAGCATGAGCTGTAAAGTTCGAGAGGCCCTGCCTCAGAGCAAACGACGTGTACCAGGTCCCTGCGGTAGAAGCCTCATTTGGTGAAACTGAAGGATGTGTTACAAGATCCAGCCAACTTGCCCTTGCTCTCAAGCCACACCCTCGGGCCATGGCTGGTCTCCCACTTTGGCTTCTCCCTGAGATTAAATAACCGTAGCAGAAGAACAACCTCCACAAGAGAGGGGCTTCTCACGCTGGGCCCTTGACCTTCTCCCAGCATGAAGATACAGGTGCCACGAAGATGTCGATGCTTTTTGATTCCAGGCTAAATCTGTGCATCATGGGTCCCAGGCGTGGCATCGTCTCAGATTCTGAATTTCAGGCTACTTCTCTCTGATAATATATGCCTTCCTCTATTAGTTAGAGCTATATGAGTCCACGCAAAATAAATCAATGCTGGCTAATGGAGACCAGAATAAATGAAAACAAACAAACAAAAAAAAACAAAGTGTAGCTCAGGGGATCCAGAAGAAAGGTACTAAAGGTAGTTTCTTCTGAGCCTGGTTAAGAAGAACCAGCGCAAACAACCCAAATGCCCATCAACAGATGCCTTGATAAAGAAGCTGTGGTATATTTATACTATGGAATACTATTCAGCCACAAAAAAGAATAAAATAATGCCATTTGCAGCAACATGGATGGACCTGGAGATCAACATTCTAAGTGAAGTAAGCCAGAAATTGAAAGAAAAATACTATAAATCACTCATATGTGGAATCAAAAAAAGAAAAAAGAAGACACTAATAAACTTATGTACAAAACAGAAATAGACTCACCGATATAGAAAACAAACTTATGGTTACTGTGGGGGAAAGGAGGTGGGAAGGGATAAATTGGGACTTGTAGATTTACAAATATTAACTATTATTTATAAAATAAACAAGTTTCTTCTGTATAGCACAGGGAACTATATTCTATATCTTTAGTAACCCATAATGAAAAAGAATATGGAAATGAATATATGTTTGTATATGAATGATTGAAACATTATGCTGTGTACCAGAAATTGACACACTGTAAACTGACTATACTTCAATAAAAAAAAAAAAAAAAGAAGAAGAAGAACCAGCTCAAAGTATGTTCTGTATTTGAGTCCTTCTACTCAAAACACCCTAGGTATCTCCTCAACCGTGCTCACCCAAGGCAAAGACTCTACAAAGAGCCCAAGTCATCTTTCTTTACTGAATGATACATACTACCTGAGTGAGACATTTACTTTGTACTGTAAACAGTCTCCTCAGATAAGTAATGATGTCAAATGGGTGTCTCACTGACAGTCTTGCACCTTTTTAAGGAATTCCTCTTCGGTTATTTCTGGGTTCTAATTTTTATCTAGCTATGGCATTTTGCAGAATCATTATAATCTATAAAATTTAAACATAAATCTCTAAAATCACTACCAAAGCTATTGAGCTATTGCATTATTGAAACCTTTTTTCTTTCTTGAGACATGGCATTTTCTTGAATATTCTTTTAAACTCTAACCCCAGTCAAAAATTTCCTATTGAAGGCAGTGCATTAGAACCATCACGACCTGACTCCTTTGTTAAATCATACCAGCTGAGAGTACGTAAGTCTAGTCACAGACATTAGCAGAGTTTTTGAAAATACCTTCTTTCCTCATCTCTTCTTCTGAGACCATTTTTTGTCCTGTAAAGATACACATCCCAATTTTCCAGCAATTTCTTCTTCTTCCCCACTGTGTCCAGGATCTGAGTAGAACACCCAAATAAAAAAGATGCTGGCCTTCTGTCCGGCCACATTCTATGAGGTGGGAAATAAAAAGCCAACCCTGGCGATTCGGCTGAACCACATAAATGAGAAACAGATTTATGCAATGTGTGTTTGCTCCAAGCCACAGAAGGCCAATACCATCCTCTGGCATATTTTGAAGGCTAAAGGGTAATTGGATCCTTTCTACACTAGACAGATAGTAAAAAAACCCAGCAGGGTTTGTCTGGGAGAGACAGTGCAGGCTCACATCTCACTCATGGGAGTGCCGTGACAGGACAAAGGGGCATGTTTAGATGGTGCTGCACAGCCCCACAGGATTAGCCAGCACACAAGGCCCCTCAGTCATCTGAAGCCCAGTGATCTGCAGTGACTTTCAGGAGTGCCGTCACCGCTGTCTTCCCTCCTGTCCTGGAGATTTATAAAGCCTCCTGTCTTGGTCCCTGGCCAGTCCAGCTGAGCCTCGGCCTTGGCTTCCTTCTGTTCATGATTCCCTAATTAGACACTTGAAGGCCTGTCCTAATTAAGAATCTTTTGGTTACAAGTGTCCGATACCCACTTCAAAATAGCTTCTCCTAAGACAAGAGAATTTATTGGAAGGATGCTGTGCTACCTCACAGACTCCAGGCGTCAGAAAGGGTGGGAACCCGGGCAGTTCAGTGGAGCTCAGGAAATTCTGGTTGGTATTCACCTGAGAAATCCATCATCAATGGAGCTTCGCTTCTAACTCCCAGTCCTCTGTGTTGTTCTATAAAATATTCTCCAGCGGGGGAATCAGAAGGGCTCAAGTTCTCATCAGCCATTGTCAAGATTAATGGTCCCGTAAGAAACTATTGTCTACTATGAGCTCACCTCTGAAGGGGAAGGAGGCACTCCAAGAAAATGGTGAATTCTGGACAGAGAGTATTTTTATAAGACTCCAGCTGGATGCTGGAACTGAGTTGAGATGATATGGCCTATGTCTCGTTCATGTCCCCAGGTCCCCAGGCTAGGCTTAGAGGCATTCTGGGAACTGTCCATCCAGCCTGAAGACATTACAAACTTTTACTTGTCTTCTGTCCATCAGTACCTCCATCCTCTCCATGGACAGGCTGATGACGGCCACGCCTCTATCTCCAGTCCAGATTCCTCTTCCGAATGCCAAATTCAATCATCCATCTTCCTACCTGAACTCTCCACGAGGGTCTTCCAGAGAAATCTCAAATTCAGTGCACCCAAATGAAACTCACACTCTTCCATCACAAACCTCATTTGCCTCCAGAGTTTCCTATCTCTGTAAACAGGACCACAATTTACCCAGTCGTGCAAGCTGCAAAGTTTGGAAACACCCTTTCATCTGCCTCTCTCATCCGCCTTATCCAATTAAACACAAGACCATTCCATGTGAAGTTCCAAAGTTGTTGAATCAGTTCAACTAATTCCGTAATAGCCACCTTATTTAGTCATCTGATTTAACTCTCACTTCAGTGTCTGCTAAGGCCTTCTTACTGTTCTCCTTGTCAGCTGTGTTATGTTTCTAGAATCTGTTCTCCAGCCTGCGGACAATATGGCGTACTTGACTGCACAGCTTTAAGTGTCTTTGCCAATTGTCCATAGGACAGAACCCCAAACCCTGCCTGATATAGTTTATGATCCCACCAACCAGTCTTTGTTCATATCACCTGCTACCACCCTCACCTCTCACCCTCTATTCCCCAGTCATAAGGAGTCAAGTTCACTCCTCTGAACAGTACACACCTGCCTCAGGGCACAGAGAGAACTCTATTTAAAGCCTCTATACCTACTCCTGTGGGCAACTAGGAAACAATGTCCTTATCTTAGTATCTGAGTTGTCCCTGCCCCTCCAGACCAAGCTAACTGACTTTTCACTATGTGGTCTGGTGTAGCAGGAGGGAGTGTAATACTGAATATCAACCTGGGCCTTGGGGACATACTGCTTGGGTTCAAATCCTGGCTCTACCACATGCTAGGGGAATGGTGCTTACTTTGTAGAATCACGGTGAGGATTAATACATCACCCAAGAAAATGCCTGATACTTGGTTAGCAGTCAGTAACTTCTCATTAATATTCTAGATTTGTCAGAAGCAAGAATAACAGAGCCAACAGAGTAACAATGTAATAGGCATCTCGTGGTATTATAAGCTGAAAAGAAATCTACTGTTTTGGGTTCAGGTGGCTCTCAGGGCCCAGAGAAGCTCACTTATATTTGCACCTACAGCAAACCACTCAATTTCTGTCTTCTGATCCCAAGAATACAGCCAAGAAAGAGAAAAATAGAAGAGATACTGGGATCTATAATCCCTGAATTTTATAAAATACCACCTGTTTGTATTTTATAAAATACCATCATTTTTAAGAAATTGGAGGTCTGTCACTAAAAGTGATCCTTGACTGCTCACTGACACTTGAGACATATGATACAATTACTCTTCCAAATTTGGCACACTGGGGAAAAGATGGACATATCAGGAAAATTCTCTTGTTGGCATCATAATTGTGTTCAGATACGAGAGGTAAGAGGGGGCTACACAGTCACACAGAGGGGATCTTTTCTTTCGCTAGCAGAGTTTACCCATTTGTTGATTTCTTCCATGGGGACATTACGTTGTGAACTGGGGAGAAAAAAACTACCAGAGCTTTTGGTGGTTAATCAGAGCTGGCATAACAGATTAGAAACTAGATGAGCCCAACCACAAATCTGCTTTCTCTCACAGGACACTTGCTGAGTTCTAGAACGGCACAGGAGTCTGGGGAGTTAAGTTGGAAAAACAGAACAAAACCCTACCGGAGGGAAGGGGCTTGCAACAAACCATGATGAATCTCTTCCTCAAGACACCTCCACTGAAGCTACAGGGATGGGAAGCTTCAAAGTTAAGGTCAATGCCCTGCACAAAAGAAAAAAAAAAATTATTAGGCGTGCAAAGAGGCAGGAAAATGTGGCAAATAATCAACATTTAAAAAAATAAGAGCTGATGGTTGTACAACAATGTGAATGCACCTAATTATGCCATTCAAATGTAAACTTAAAAATTACTAAAATGGTAAATTTTATGTTGTGCATATTTTATCATAATAAAAATAGGTAATGTCTAGATACTACAGTCAGCAGACAAGGACATTAGAATAACTATGATTAGTACATTCAAGAAATCAGAGTAAAAGGTACACAGGACACATGAAAATAAGCAGAATTTCAACTGTGAATTGGGATCTATAAAAGAATTAAACGTGCATTCTGAATTAAAAATGCAAAATCACCATCAAAGAACTCATGATACAGGACTATATATAGGACTAAAGTTAACAACAGATTAAACATAGCAGATGAAGGATTATCCAAGGTCATTAGATAGAATCCAATACTGAAGCATGGTACGAAAAAAGGGAATGGGGAAAAACTCACATGTGTGAGTAATAGTTTAAAAGTCTAATGTATGCATAATCAAAACCCTAGAGGGAACAGAGAAACAATATTTGAAAGATAATGGTCAGGATTTTCTGAAACTGCTAAAAATATCAACTGACAAATTTAAGAAGCTCGGATCCCTAAGAAAATCACAGAGACACATATAATAAAATTCTTGAAAATCTAACGCAAAGAGAAAACCTTTAAAGGAGCCAAAGGACAAAAACACACATTACCCTCAATAAAGAAACGCCAAGCTGAGAAAAAATGGTCTTTTCAATAAAGGGTGCTGAATCAGCTGGATAATCACAGTGCTATAGAAGATCTACTTTTCCATGCAAAATCAGCCTGAGTCAACCTCTCAGACTTCAGGTTAAAGGGGAAAATTCCAGACACAAAAGAGTTCATACTATGTCATTTAACTTCTATGAAGTGCAGGACCAGACGGAACTAATCAACAGTGTTAGAAATCAGGGGGAGGGTATAGCTCAGCGGTAGAGCGCATGCCTAGCACGCATGAGGTCCTGGATGGCATCCCCAGTGCCTCCATTAAAACAAACAAACAAATAAAATTTAAAAAAAAAAACAGTGTTGGAAATCAGAGTAGTTGTTACCTCAACGCAGGATAGGTATTGACTGGAATAAGCAAGAAAGAAACAGTGGGAGTGTTGAAAAGTTTCCATGTCTTGAATTGAGTAGTGGTTACACACACGCACACACACACGTGTGTATGTGTGTGTGTGTGCGTGTATGTGTATAACTGTTCCATCAAACTGCACACTTCAAATGTATGTGTTACATTTCAATAAAAAATAAATGTAAGAGGATCACTGTTCTGTACATCAGAAACGAACACAACCCTGTAAATCAACTATACTTCAACTTTTTTAAATGTAAGAATTTACTGTATATTTATCCTTTATCTTTTGCGGATAAGCTACCCCCAGTATTTCTTCATGTAGAGAACCAGGGCCAACTGCATGTTTACAAAGGTAACGGGCAGAGTGAACCGACCTCCTAGACACTGCAAAGTGCAAACGTGCACATCGTGTGTCCTTAGAATTTCAAACAGTTGTGCAAACTACTACAGTGCTGTCTCTCAATTCCAGACCATTACTCCTGCTGCCTTCTCTGCCTGGAATGTGCCCTCTTCTCCCTTGACCTGGTTACTCACTCTCCAGGTCTCATTGCTCTCTCTGGAAAGCCTTTCCAGAACGCTGTATTTGAGTTAAGAGCCTCTCATGTGCTCCCAGAGTGCCCTTTGCCCACTATCACACAGCCCTGGACACTCCATAGTGTCCAGAACTGCCTTCTTTCGTGTTTGTTTCCCAGGTAAGCTGTAAGTTCCTGCAGGGAAACTCGAACTTCGGAAGGTTGTATCCCCAGCACTTGGCAGGAGTTCACTAATCATTTGCTGCATCATTAAACGGATGCAGAACAAAATAGACCTGTTTAATCCTTAGCTGAAAGACGACACATGATTCCTGATTCCAGGAGGATAATACAATGGGCTTAGAGGCAGCCTGGAGCCGTTGTTCACTGCCTACTCACCACGTAGTGAGAGTTTCCAACTTCTTCAGTGTTATTTAGCATGCCTCCAAAACACAGCACATTATGTTAAAATTGTAAAGAAAGGAAACCAGGACCTGGGTGAAATCTCATAGCTAAAGGATCTTGAACAGTCTCCTAACTGTCTAAACTGGATTTGCAAGCCCAAATGCAGAAAGGAGCTAGACAGAGAGTATCAATGAATGTGGTTGATTGTATTACTGTTCTCAGTTATCACTGGCCCTCCTATAAGTGTTTTATACATCCTCACCATTGCCATACGACTTGCAGGCTTTTCCTTTGGAGGAGGTATACTTCCTTGCCCCATTGATGGCAGCTTGGCCTCTGATTTGCTGTGGCCAGTAGAACATGAGCAAAAGCGGCATATGCGGTGTCTGAGCATTAAAAGCCATTGTCCCATCCGGCCATTCTTCCTTTCCCTCAGCAACAAGGACAGCATATTCCACACAGGGGCTGCTCTTTCTTCCTGAGACCTGCAGCCATCGCACGCAAAAAGGACTGTGAGCAGGAAATGAGCCAATGCTGCTGCAAGACAGTGTGGTTCTGAGGTTTTGGCAGAGGATAACGTAGTCTAAGCTGTGTGCAGCAACCGCAGCAAGCATCAGGTGTAGGACTTTAATGAGAAAGCTTAACTGTCCCACAGGACGGCCAATCCCCAGCTCCAGTGGACCATCACCATGCAGAAATGCAAGCTCACTCTTGACAGATCTTCCTCTGGTTTAAGAGGGGCCAGATTTTTTAATCAAATCTCGTCCTGATGTTTAATTAAAATATATTTCCTTTTAAATATTGGCAACTAAATCAATACATTTAAAAAACACTTGGGGCCTCATCAAATCAATGAATATATTTGCCATTTCTCATCCACCCTTAGTTTTCTAACCTATCAGAGAAAAATGATAATATCATTCTGCCTCCCTAATAGGGTTGTTTTGAGGGTCAGATTTGTCTAAATTTATGTTTATTTTGTTTTAATTTTGAAATGATAAGATAACAAAAGAAGGTCAAGTTAAGAAGTTAAACCACCCTGGCGAAGTAGACTGGCGATTCCAAGGTGACAAGATACCAAAGGGGCCAACAGTGCAAGTACCATGTCTCAACTTTCCTGAGCCTCCATACGAAACGTGAAAAGCAGACTTCTCCACAGACTGACCAGACTAGCCTGCAACCATCTTCAGGAATAAGGTGATCCTAAACTAGATGGAGCATAAATAATTGACAAAAAGTAACAGCTCTGTCATGAAACAAGTCTGAGCGAGGCCGATAGATCAAGTTGACTTTCCTAGTTTGCAACATTTAATTCATTCTTCTCCTTGACCAATGGTGTCCTTCTCCTTGACAAATGACAATAAGAAAAAATTGCCTAAGAACATCCAGTACCAAGAATGGGATAAGGTTTTTATGTTTGAAGGCATAAAATAAAAATTCTCAAAAGATAGGTAGATTTGTCTGACACATTTGCATGATATATCTCACAGGTAGGATTTTATGGCAATCTTGAACATGTATCTTCAGTAAGAATATAAAGACTGGAGACATGCCTGAAAGGGAAAAGCATACTCCAATGTCTTACTACATTTTCGTTTCATTTTCAGGTTTCACATTTTTCCTTCCATTATGCAGATCCACCACTAGAGGGCACCATACAGTTCTGCTTCCACACACCCTGTGTGTAATGCTGGGTCTGACCTCCAGTTTCTATGCTCAGAGCCTTACAGATTTTGTCTGTCTAATCAGACCAGGTAGTGTCAACCTGAAGGGAGCTGCAAACCCATCCTTGATCCCAGGTCAGTTGCCACTCCCCAGGTATTAGGACCTACCTAGTCCTTCCAGGTAACCAAGAGCAAAGCCTCTCTTCCTTTCCTGTGGCCTCATTTTCACTTAGGGGTCATCCAGGGTACTCTGCCAGATGCTGGAACTAGAACAATGGACACAGGACCTACAGATCCAAGAAAAGGGACCGTGCAGGATAACAAATGAACCAGTGTGTGTAAATACTTCAGGAGCTTCAAGGATGATGAATGAAGAGATTGTCCAGGAAAGCACGAGGTGTCATGAAGAAAAGTGTTCTCAGAGGCTGATCAATTCAGGCTAAAGAGCATATGAAGCTGGATTTTAGGCTGAGTTTCCTTTTCTCCTTCCTGCCCTTAGCAAGGGACTTCCATACAGGGGGTAACCTGAAGCTAAGATATGATATAGGAGATTATCTATCTATCTATCTATCTATCTATCTATCTATCTATCTATCTATCTATATCTAAAAAGTGGCTTCTGTTCCCCAAGACTGCCTGAGAGAGGTTACTTTCCTCTGCACTGCAATATTCACTTGGTACTTATTGATCTGACAAATATTTATTGTCAACCGTGCCCCAAGCACTCAGTGGCAAATGAGATAGCCACAGACAGGGCAGGCCTGCTTAGCACTTATAGTCCAGTGGGGACACAAAAATGACTGCAATGCAATATGCTAAGTCCTATGACAAGGGAGGAACAGTGTACACTGTGAGAGCAGAGCAGGGACCTCTGATGTAGATAGAGGAAGTCAGGGAAGGCTTCCTGGAGGAAGTACTATTAAACTGAGATCCTAAGCAGAATAGAAGTAGGCCACGTACTTCACACAAGTGTGTCCCAGGCAGTGGTAACACAGCACAGAGGAAAAAAGATTCAAACAGGAGTTCATTTTTGTATATACAATTTTGGAGCTTGCTGTTTTCCACTTACCTATTTTCTCCTGAGTCTCCATATCAACTCTTTTTGAAATCATGATTTTAATAGCTGCCTAAAAGTCCATTGTGAGGATAATGCCTAATTTATTTACCCATTTTCAAAGGGAAATTGCATTTTTAAGGCTCATGCTAGTTGCTGTCCCATTAAAATATAAAATCATGTGGAATATTCTTTATTGCTCATATTAATATCCCAAAGATCTCCTTTATTTGGCTATCTGTTGAGAAAAATGTCTGCAGCCCAAGCTGATATCCCCCTGCAGCAAATACTGAATTTAAGCAAGCTATTGGTTTACTAAATATTGGTTAAATTTGACTATCTGTAAATTTTGCTACAGTTACCTTGCATGCATTGGCAGGACCTTCAGAGGGGCTCCAGGATTCTGAGGCTTGACGATCTTGCACTGTCTCTCAAAATGCCCCTCTGTGACCCCTCAGTCTCTTCCAAGTCTGCATCTCAGCTCCCCATCCAGCCTTCCATCTCAGGCTCCCCTTCTCTGACATGTTAACCAACATTTATCTCCATCTTTTCCCTAGTAAATTTTTTTTCCTCTGTGGCTCAACTTCCTAAAGCTGCAAAGATCATTTTCAGAAACGGTTCTTTTTAAAACCATATTTGGGTAAAAATATAAATACAGCATATTTCACAAATAAGCTAACATCGCAAATTGATTTTCTGGGCCAAGCAGGGAAGACTTTTAAAAACAAATCTTAGAGAAAGTAAGAAGTTTTAGGTGGAGTAGCCAAACACCATTTGAGCTGTTTGAGGTAGAATTCAGTTGTTTTTCCTCTGCCTCCCTTTCAAACTGATCTTCCTCAGATGCCCATACCTCTCATCTTAACCTGCTTTGCAACAAAGTTTTGAGTTTGTCTGTCTGTTTGGTGTTTTGAGTGTTCACCTGTATTGCCTTGGCGTTCATTCCCACTTACGTAGTGAGGTGTGTTTGGAGAGAAACCACTCTGTAGCTGTGTGGGCACTAGCTTTTCAGTTCAAACTCTAACTTGGGTTAAAGATTTCTTGTGTCTCGTGAATTCTTACATCGCTGCATGACTTGCCATGAGGTGGAGAGTGTCTTCAGCCCTTAGAGCCCTCTGATGGTAATTACAGTTCTCACATACATTTATTTCTTATGGAGGAAGTCACGTTCACCCTGGCCAAGGATCTCCACGTGAAAAACGAGAAGGTTCCTAGTTCCGCAATAGCGCCCTCAGCCTGGCCCTCATCCCAGGCCTTCAGTCTGTCTCTTGGCTGTCCAGCCGGGCGGCTCCTGGCTGCTGCTGGGAGAGGTGATTAGACAGGCTGACTGGCCCTGGCTGGTTATCAACAAGGGAAAGAAGATGCCAGGCTGCTGAAAAACAGGACACTTCCTCTTATCCGGCAGCTGGCCCCTTGGTTCCCAGGACACAGCCATACAATAAGACGTTTTATCTTCCACAACTGCTGCATAATCCCAAGGACATACCCCAGTATCTCTTTCTTTCTTCTCTCTTTTCCCGCCAAAGTTTCTGTCTTAGGGCTGAGCTCCGTGGGAGGAAGAGCCCGTAGCAGAAGATGGCTGGCAGCATCAGAAGGGAGATCACAGTGTCAGAGCCTTCCAGTAAAAGAACCAACTGGGAGCTGGAGCTGTCTCAACCCGCTCCCTGGCTGACGGCTCCCTACTCGAGTGTTTTTGTTGTTTTGTTTTGTTGCTGTTTTTCCATCTCTTTCTGAGCAATAAAGCAGTTTTGTGTGTTTCTGTGTCCGTGTGTGTGTTTTCACTTTGTCCCTCTGCTTCTACTGAGAATTCCTTCTCAATCAGCAGGCAAGGACCCAGCTGTTTGGTGGGCTTTCCAATCTGAGGGTCCCTCTTTCTGCTAGCACTACTGCCTCACGATGCCCACTGAATTTATGCAAAGTAAATTTAACACGTAGCTGCCAGTTCCCTGAAGTGAAGACTGGACTGGACCCTTTCATAATCTTCGTTAAGCAGATACCCACGTATCTTTATTGACAGGCGTTTCACAATTTTGCATAATTCAAAAATGACGCCCAGCCTATCAGCTGATGCCTGGAGAAAGTGGACTGAAAGATAACAGCGTGCAGGCTGAGGTCACAGATGCCACTTCAGTCGTCCCTGGTGGTCTTCTGGCACTGACCTTAGCAAGCCAGTTCATGAGATCAGGATGCAGAGGAAAATAATCATTGCACTACTACTGTCAGGTAAGTGGAATTTTTTTTTAAACGTGATGCTGTTACATGGGATATAGGATTATAGGTCAAAAGAGCAACATTTTAGTCCTATCTAACTTAAATGAATGTATAAATGAGTAGTATCTCAGATCCCAGTTTGGTGGATGGATTTTTACTGGGACTCAGCTGGTAAAGTAGAGAAAATGACACAAGGGGGCCCAGTAACTGCGGCTGAATCACAATTTTCCAGTATGAGAAGCATGCTTCTGTTCCCCAGCTAGACTTAAAAGAATTTTATCAAATATTATGGGAAACATCTCTGCTGTGAAGGAATGTGTTGCTCTGTTGGTGTTTCAATGAGTTTAACTTGTAAATTAAAGAGTCATTAAGGAAGGTGATGGTGGATGTACAGTCCTCAGTTTTCAAGAAATTTCCCCCCCAAAATTATAATTTCCTCCTTCTCCTGCCAAAAATGTACAAGCCACAAGCATGAACTCTGAATCCACAGGGGGGTTGTTTCCCACTTTGTGGCCCACTTCGTGAGGTGTGATGCAGTGAAAAAAGAAGAAAGAAAGAAAGAGCTCTTATTGGCTTAGGTGTTATGTGGTTTGGGGAGAAATCGAAATCAATTCATTAAAATAAAGAAATAACACAGGTGCATTAAGAAGTTGTATCAGATTAGCATTATTCTTGACCTCTTCCTGAGAATGTCATGGTTAACGTCTTCTTAAATGCAGTGTTTATGTGTCAGAAATACTAGTGCCCAGCACGTAGATCAGGAGCAGGCCATTACTTGGAATGTCTCTAGCCCCGCAGACGTGGCTGTCACTCGAGTTAGAGCAAGTCTCAAGGATCTGCTGCTGGATGGGGGAGGGAGCCAGCATTTTCTAAGATACATGAGCGGGTAAAAAGAGTGTCATGGTTAAAGCACAGATGTGAAAGACAGGCAGAACTAGGGTCAAACCTGGCTTCACATCGGAGAGCCCGGGGAACAAGGAGGCAAACGACCTACCCTTTCTTTGCCTCAGTGTCCTTGTCTGTAAAATGCAGACCATGCTGGTACCTGCCTCCTAGGAATCACATAAAGACTAAAGAAAGTAATTACCGTAAAGTACTTACTCCAGCGCCCAGCACATAGTAAAGAGGTAAATGAGTATTTACCTATGATAATAATTACAAACTAGGAAACAAACCTGGGTACGTGATGGTGACTTCTCAGAAGTCAGGGAGAATGGAAAATTACGGGAAAATAAAAAAGTTGCTCTAATTTTTTTTTTAAGTAGCAAAGTATGAAAACATTAAGTTGAAGAAAAGAAAACATGTAGAAGGAATGCAGCCTAGTATTTAAATATAATCAAATATCTGTAGAGCTGTCACACAGAAGAGACCAGAGGCATTCGCTGTTTTGTTCCAGAGGGCAAAGGGCAAATACTCTCTCATATTAGACACATTATCTATTGGTGGTGGGGGAAGCACGATATTTGGAAAGGACTCCTGGAAAAGAAAGAAATTCATGAAACCAGTGCTCAAGCTGATAGTGGATTAAGGCCTTAAATGAGACTCCACCAGAAGGTCGTCAAAACCAAGTGACTTTGACGCCTGCCTTAGTCTCCAGTGCCACAGCTGTCATCATCCTTACATCTGAAATCCTCAAAGAAACCCTCTTAATGTGACTACTTTATAGAATAATAGAAAGATGTTGGGAAAGATGCCCCCCTCCCTACCCCGCCCCTTACTCATTAGTTGGGAGGAGAACCTGGAAAGAATGAGGAAGGAAAAAAAAAAGATTGTTTTCTTTCTCCAGTAATCCTTAAGGATAAAGCCACTATTTCTAATTCTACATGTATCAGATGTCATCCTCCCAATGGGCAGTAACGTTTTCGAAATGATTTGATTCCTGCTTCCTGAATTCATTCACTCACTGGTTCATTCAGTAACTATGTGTGGGGTGCCAAGCACGGAGGCCAGGGCAGTCAGACATGCGGGCTCCCGCTCAGGATGCAGGTGCCATCAGGGCAGGTGGGGGCAGGCAGTGCGAGGGAACACAGACGTTAAACAGGATTTTTTTTTAACAAAGGTAATAAATGCTGTTTATGACTTCTTTAAATTTACATAGTGATCCAACATATTAATAACTTCTGAACTTCAAAAAACCAAATCCATTTACATTTGGTGTAGTATCGGTCACCAAAATGACGGGGGAAGGAAACTTGATGACTGTCAGAATGTGCAGAGGTTTTCATTAAGGCAATATTGACGGAGACGACCATTTGACCAGGTGACCATCTGTCACCTCAAATGCCTCACAACTCTGGAACGCTCCTTGTGACAAACTGTCAGCGCACAGTGTTTCCTAAATTATTGATCATTAAAATGAGAACAGACAGTGAAAAATAACGCGAAGAAAATTAAACCAGGGAAGGCGATGAACATAAGGCAGGAGGCTGATGGAGAGAAGGGCGGCAGGAAATTTTTCTCTGAGTTAGTGACAACGATGATGAGAGTTGAACAGTGAGAGGAGGCCAACCCTGTGAAATCAGGGGGAAGGGTGCTGGAGGGAGAGGGGAAGGAGAGGATGAAAGTTCTGAGACAGGAGAAAATATAGGGCGTTCAAGGAAAAGCCAAAGCTTTAATTTGAAAATCGGATTCTGATGCTAGGAAGTTCTTGGAGAGAGTTCTGTGTAGATAGACCATGAATTACCCTGGGGTTCTCACTACACACACCTGCAGGCACACCAGGCTGAACAGCACATGCTTAGAATGACTGAGAAAGTGGGCATCTCCTTTTTCTTCAGCGATCCAAGAAGAGAAGCTTTCTCTCCATTTAGCTGTTGCAGGAATGAGTTCTGAACTGGATTTCAGGGACCACGACACTAAATTTCTTAAAGTGAAACCCGTGTCTTCATGTATGCATCCCCTGCACTGCTGGGCACCTAGTCGGCACTCAATTAATAACAGTTGCAGAAATGACCGATGACCAGAATTCTGCTGCAGACTAGTTTAACTGTGGGCAATTGACCCCCATGAGCCTCAGTTTCCTCCTGCCTATTTAATAAAACACAGAATAAATAGATGGCATCGAAAATCCCTTTCATCTCTAAACTTCAGTGACACCTCAAGGTCAGCCTGAGATGATCTGTAGATTAGTTACCACACCTATAAAGCTCTAGCTTAGGGTGAAATTGGATTTTTAGAGAGAAATGAACACTCCACTATGAACTCCTGGGGAAAAATTTCTAAGAGGGGAAAGAAGAGACTGTATCTCGAAATTGACTCACACTGATTTGAATTTGGGAAGTTGAATTTAACATTCTTGCCATGGATTTTTTTTCCTTTGCTTTCTAGAGGATTCTTGAAAACATCTATGAATCTACTGGAGATGCACATTTTAAATAATTTTCCTAAATGTCTTTATAGGTTATATTTTAACTGCATCTCCTCAAACGAGCCCTAACACTCAAAGTCCAGGTAAGTTACCAACAAAAGCAGATGGATACTAGATTTCCAGCCATTATTATCATATCCATATATTTAATAAGTACTTATCTGTGTGGTTTTCTGTGATAAATGAACTAAATCAAAACTAAAGCAAAAATACAGAAGAGAAACATCCCAGGGTTCTCTCTCAGTGTTGGGATTGGAGGTAATTTTTTTCCCTGCTTTTTAATACTTTCTAAATTTTCTGTGAAAATAATCATAAAATATAATTAGGAAAAGTTTAAAAACTCTTTAAATTAAACATACACAATCTCTGCTTTCTAAGATGTCTCTATCATTAAGCAATGCTGACAAACATTAACAGAGGAAGACCTAGATTCCAGCATATTTATTGCATTGTGCTTATTACGACTCAAATAACTTGGTTGTGATATATACTGAAACTGATTTCAGGGACCTGATAGAGAAAAGAGAATTGATAGTAAACATATGAGATAACCCACAGTTTATATTTTCCCATTTTCTGTTTTTTTTAATTGAAATATAGTTGATTTAAAATATTATGTTACTTTCAAGTGTACAACATAGTGATTCAATATTTTTACAGATTTTACTCCATTTATAGTTATTATAAAATATTGGCTATATTCCCTGTCCTGTACAATATGTCCTTGTAGCTTATTTATTTCATACAGAGTAGTTCATACCTCTTAATCCCCTACCTGTATTTTGCCCCTCCCCACTTCCCTCTCCCTACTAGTAACCACTAGTTTGTTCTCTATATCTGTGAGCCTATTTCTGTTTTGTTTTATTCATTCATTTTATTTTTCAGATTCCACATATAAGGGATAACATACAGTATCTGTCTGTCCCTGTTTGACTTATTTCACTAAGCATACCCTTTAGGTCCCTTCACATTGTTGCAAATGACAGAGTTTCATTCTTTTTTATGACTGAGTAATATTCCAGTGTATGTATATATGTGTGTGTGTGTGTATCTCATCTTCTTTATCCAGTCATCTGTTGATGGACACTTAGATTGCTTCCACATCTTGGCAATTGTAAATAGTGCTGTTATGAACACTGAGGTGCATGTATCTTTTCAAATTTGTGTTTTCATTTTCTTTGGATATATACCCAGGAGTGGAATTGCTGGGTCATATGGCAATTCTATTCTTAGTTTATTAAGAAACTTCCATACTGTTTTCCACAATGGCTGCAGCACAAATTTACATTCCCACCAACGGTCTACAAGGGTTCTATTTTCTCCATAGCCTTATTAATATTTGTTATTTGGAGACTGTTTTTTTAGGAATTTTATTTTATTTTTTTAATTGAAGTATAGTCAGTTTACAATGTATCAATTTGTGGTGTGCAGCATAATGTTTCAGTCATACATATACATACATATATTCCTTTTCATATTCTTTTTCATTATATGTTACTATAAGATATTGAATATAGTTCTCTGTGCTATGCAGAAGAAACTTGTTGTTTATCTACTTTATAAATAGTAGTTAATATATGCAAATCTCAAACTCCCAATTTATCCCTTCTTACCCCCTTTCCCCCCTGGTAACCATAAGTTTGTTTACTATGTCTGTGCGCCTGTTTCTGTTTTATAGATAAGTTCATTAGTGTCTTCTTTTTGCTTTTTTTGATTCCACATATGAGTGATATCATATGGTATTTTTCTTTCTTTTTCTGGCTTACTTCACTTAGAATGATGATCTCCAGGTCCATCCACGCTGCTGCAAATGGCATTATTTTATTCTTTTTTATGGCTGAGTAGTATTCCATTATTTAAATATACCACAGCTTCTATACCCAGTCAACTGTTGATGGACATTTCAGTTGTTTCCATGTCTTGGCTATTGTATATAGTGCTGCTATGAACATTGGGGTGCATGTATCTTTCAAATTAGAGTTCCCTCCAGATATATGCCCAGGAGTGGGATTGCTGGCTTATCATACAGTAAGTCTGTTTTTAGTTTTTTGAGGACTCTCCATACTGTTTTCCACATTCTTACAGATGTGAGGTAAAATCTCATTGTGGTTTTGATTTGCATGTCTTTCATGATTAGCAACGTTGAGCATCTTTTCATGTGCTTATTGGCCAACAGTATGTCTTCTTTGGGAAAGGCCCATTTTCCATCTTTTAGAGTACTTATTTCTGTTATGATACAGTAACTAACCCTCAAGTCCCCGGCTGCCACACTCCAGTAGCTAAGGGTATCAGAAAAGTGGCAGCATCTAGAACCTTAGGATGCTTTATTCACTGAGAGACTCCTATGACATCATGGGAGTCAGGCAGTGTTCGTCCTATACCTGTCTCAGAAAAGTAAATGACTCCAAAAACACTGCAAGCCCCAAACCATAAAACATTCTTCTGTCAGTCACCAAGCACCATACCAACTCTCAGTGCAAAAGTGCAGGAGGAGAGTTCTGACCTCATCTTGTCTAGAGCCTTGTCTCCCTTAATATTTTAGATCAGACAGTTCTTTCATCATTTAATGGTCTTGGCACCCATGCTAAAAATCAATTACCACAGATACAGGTTCATTTCTAGACTCTCAATTCTATTCCATTGATTCTTAGAGCAATACCACACTGTTTCGATTACCACTGCTTTGTAGTAAGTTTTGGAATTGTAAGGTGTAGATCATCCATCTTTGCACTTTTTTAAGGTTATTTTGGCTATTCGGGGTCCCTAGCAATTCCATATGAATTTTAAGGTCAATTTTTCTCTTCGTGTAAACATTTATATCAATCAATCAATCAATCAATCAATCATTCATTTAACACGGTCAGTAACTCTGTAAGATAGACAATTATTATCCCCATTTTACGAATTATGAAACAAAGGTACAGAGGGAATAAGTAAACTGCCCAAGGTCTCAGCTCGTAGTTATGAAATTACTTTGAAGCCAGGCCGTCTGGCTCTGGAGTCCGTGCATTTCATCAACATGTTGTAATGCCTTATTTGTCCTACACGTTGATGTTCGCAGCTTGGCACATCCTCTCTCTGCCAACATTGTCACTCAGCGTTCTGCTTGTGCTTTCACTAAAGTGAAGTCTGTAGTGAAGGCTGGTGGTCTGTCTTCTCCTTTTGGTGCAGCTAATGAACCCTAAATTTATGACTATTAAGTTAACTTTTTTGCTGTTTTTTTCTCTGGGCTAAATAACCTTTCATCTAGGGCTCTCCCTTTGATATAGCCACTCATTTCTCAGTCATGGTTGTGTTTAAAAATCAAAATGAAAGAAAAGAAACCCAAAGCACAAAACATGAATGCAGTGCCTCTATGGAAGGCAGGCGAGAAGACAGTTCGTGGCAGTGACATTGGGTCTTGCCAGGAAAAACACTGCACAAATTTGCCTTTCAGTGTCCTCCCTGTTCCATCAGGTACAGATCTCAAAACATCTTGTCAAGCAATTCAGCAACATCACTTCAAAATGAGTGTTTGGGAATGCTGGAACACATGATAAAGTTTATCCTCATTAATTTATTACCAAAAGAACTATACATCAATCACTTGTGATTGCAAAGCAGATACCTTTCAGATTCTAATTATTTTTTTTGCCTCCTTGATTTATCACAATTGGAGAAAACAGTTAAAACTTCTCACTGCTATTGTAATTCTGTCCATTTCTTCTTTTGCTTTATATTTCATGTTGCTCTACTATTGAGATATAATGGCTTGGTCAGTCCATAGTTATTTAAGAATTATTATGTCATGTATCCTTTAACAATATAAATTGAATTAATTGTCTGTCTTTTTATTGTCTTTGCCTTTAGTTTGACTTTGTCTAATATTAAAATTGTGATTTCTGGTTTTATTTATTTTTATTTTTCAAGTATACCTTGCACTCTTTTTTTAACATGTCACATTCTTTTGTTTTATTTGTACTCCTTGTGATCTAGTGTATTTTTGTTGGATTTTTTTTTTCCTGTCTGTTTTGACTCAATCTAAATGTCCTTATCCTTTAATACAGAAATTTAATCCATAGACATTTATGGATTCACAACTGACATTTAGTTTATTTTCTGTTATTTTTATTCCATACTTTATTAAATTTCTTATTTCTGATCTTTTAATGTACATGCTATAGTTTATTTGCCTATATCCTCTTATATGTTTGGAAGGTATATATCATACTTGTAATTATCCCATTAGCTAACTTTATGCTTTTGAAAGCATTTGTTCTTAGAACTCCCAAACCATTTTAATGGCATTGCACACATAGAAATTCGAACTGCTTTTATAGACCCTGTATAAGCTGGAAAAGGCTACTGGAGTATGAAGCCAACTGGCCAACAGCTTGTGGGTGCCTTGAATGAATTTCAGTTGTGTCATGGGCTACTGATTCCCGCACCCCTCTGGAGGCCAGGTACTCAGGTAGGGTACAGCCATGGCTGTCAAGCAGCAGGACATTCAAGGATGGTTAAGGCATAGTGAGTGTACATTGCAATTCATTGCACACAGACACAAACACACAAACAGACATATGTATGAGACAAAATTCCACAAAATAATAACTGTCCTTACTGTGTGTGATGCACTTTGATGTAGTCTCTTCTATCGTATACAATTTGATTTTTTAACACCAGTGACAACTGTGTAACTGATTTCATAGCCCATTAATGCAGGAACTCACTATCTTGACTACATGCTGGAATCATCTGAAGGACTCTAAAAAGTACTGATGACTGAGTTCCACATCCAGAGATTCCAAATATACCCAATCAGGGGCCAAATCCAACCTACCACCTGGCTTTGTATAGCCTGAAAATTAAGAATGCTTTTTACAATTCTAAGTGCATAAAAAAATCAAAAGAGTAATAATGGTTTGTGACATGTGGATAGTCTATGAAATTAAAATTTGAGTGTCCATAAATAACTATTGGAATACAGCTGTACTCATTCACTAGTACGTTGGCTGACGTATTGTCTGTGGCTGCTGTGGCACTGTGACAATGGAATTAAGAGCTGTAACAGAGACTGTCCTGCAAAGCCTAAATTTTTATTCATTCTCCCTTTCCAGAAAAAAAAAGTTGACCACTCTTGCACTAAGGGATCCCGAACCCAGATTTCCACCAGAGCCACTCCACTTTGTTTCATACACTGAGGAGCCCACCCTTGGAAAGTGCATGGAGGGAAAACAAATGTGGGGGAGATGGGGCTTTCTAAGACAAAACCCCAAGAAATAGCATCATTTCGTATGGAAAATTGTGACTGTTATTATTTCTCAAGCAAATCAGGCTAATACCCATTTGTTTCATGAATAAGTTTCAACTCAAGATAAGGGTGATATAAGAACCTTTGAAAATGAAAAAAAAAAAATCTTAAAAGCCAGGAAAATGAAGTTTCTACATGTTTATCTAGTCTGGAGCAATGGTTCTTGTTGCTGGCAGCACATTAGACACCAGTGCCTGGGAACTGCAGATGGTTCTAATGGGCAGTCAAGAGTGAGGACCCTGATTTGGCTTCTGTTGTTCCTATTTGTCATGGTCCAGCCAGTGATGGCAAGTATCAGTGGTGTGAGAACTTTGGGATAAAGCTTTCATTTTTAATTAGAATTTTTCTCATCCACTCTAACTTCCTTAACTCCAAATCTAATGTGTATAGGAAGTTTAGCTGCAGAAATGCCAATATCTTAAAATAAAGCCGGCACACCTAAAGTATGTGAAATCCCCTTTAGTTCTGAGGATTTATGGTAAGCAAGAGTAACTGGATTGGAAGATGCTTGGCTGGAAAAAGTGAGATTTCAGTTCACAAACTGTTACTAACCAGAAACATCTGTTCTTCCATAACCTAGATCTGACACTACAGGTCACTTTACCACTGTATGTTAGAGAAATAACCCTCTCATCATCAGGTTATGCACAAGATGGATTATTATTTTTGCATCTCTGCAGTTAGCCAAAATTCCTGTTAGTGAAGGCTTGCTTGAGAGTTAGTTTCATAATTTGGTGAGAATTTAATCTTCTCTTAGTGAAACTTACTTGATGCTCTCAATCTTTTTATTCTGCATAGATTGTGGTAGGACTTGACAGACAGTTCTGCAGTCAGAGAGATGGGAATTCAGAATCCAGCTCTGCCATTTATCAGCTGCGTGATCTTAGGCAAGTGAGGCAATGTTTCTCATCTTTGTTTTTCACATGATAATTAATATTTAATAATATTCCCTTGGGTAACTGTTTTGAAGGTGTCAAGAGAGAATGCCTAGAGTTAGCAAATACACACGTTAACTAGGAATATTATTACCTTCAACATAGAAATGGCTATGATTTGGGGAGAGTAAGTACCTTAGAGGACATCTGCTCCATTACTCTCATATTAGAAGCAAGAAACTTCTAATGACTTATTCAGATTCCTAACCAGTTAGTGGCAAAACCAGGACTAGAACTCTGATCACCTTTCTAATTGGAACAATAAACAACAATATCCCTTGCTTTCCATCTGTCCAGGCTGAAGAATGCAGTGGCTGGGGTTATGGGCTGGTTCTTCTCTCTCTTACTGCTGGCTCAGTGATGGTTTGGATGAGGATGACTGGAAGCTGGGCAGTACAGAGCCAGGCTATAAAGTTCAGGGTTCCATGTCCTTCTAGGCCAAAGCAGCTCCAAAGCAGACTCATCAAGGAGTGGTTCTCTACCAAGTTAAGGAAGGCAGAGGTGTGACCAACTGGCTGCTGGGAACTGCCGAAGCATGCAACTTGTGAGCAGAAACGGGTCATCACATTTGACATCTGGCCCACGAACTGCACCAGCTAACATGCTGTGTCCTTCTTTAAGAGCTATTGATGGGACTTCACACAAAGTGTTGAGGGCTATTCAAAACACTAAACTCAAATGTTATCCCATCAACCGCTTTATCCTTAGAAAGTTCAATTTTTCTAAATTGCAACTGGCTACTCTGGCTTACTAAAACCTTCCCAAAAAGGAAAAGTGAATGACAACAGATGGGATGGACATCGAACTATACTATTATAACTTGACCCAGATGGAATCTGTGAGTCCTTTGGTTCAAGGGCAAAACTGAGTATTTCTTTAAATGTATTGCTTTTTAACAGTAACTTTCTCTAAACATCTTTTGGAATAGGCAAGAGCCCTGTTTATACAGTCATTCTGTAGAAAACAATACAGTCTGACAGAAAAGAAATTGAGTTGGAAGTCAGCATATGTGAGGTTTTTCCCAGTTTTCCCACAAATTAGCAGTGCAGAACTTCCACACATGCATTTATTGATCAGTTTTCACTGGTCATCACAATGCCAAAAAACTATTGCACTTATCTGTGAAATTCCTTCTATTTTAAAGAATGGTCTTGCCAGATAGAAACTAAAAGAGTTCAGCAATAGTAAACCTATGCTAAAAGAAATATTGAAAGATCTGTTCTAAATAGACAAGAAGCAGAGAGCTATACAAATGAGAAAACCATAAGTGGAAATGGGATAACTATAATGAGTTACAAGAGAATAAACATGAAGATGTTAAAAAAAAAAGGACATCAAAATTATAAAAGGTGAGACAGGGGAGCAAGAAAATACAGATTTTTTTCCTCTCTCTTCTTTTTTTTTTTCTTTTTTCTTTCTTTTCTTTTCTTTTTTTTTTTTTTCTCATTCTTTTTAGGATGTGTTTGAGCCTACATGACTACCAGTCTAAAGCAAACAGATATAGTAAGGGGTTAACATACCTGAAAAACAAGGTAACCACAAATCAAAAGCACACAGTAGAGTCACAAAAAAACAAAAAGAAACCAAGCTAATACAAAAGAAAACTATCAAACCAGAAAAATACCATATGATATCACTTATATGTGGAATCTAAAAAAAAAAAAAAAGACAAACAAATTTATTTACAAAACAGAAACAGACTCACAGACAAAGAAAACAAACTTATGGTTACCGGGGGTGGGGAAGGGAGTGGGAAGGGATAAATTGGGAGTTCAAGATTTGCAGATATTAATTAACATATATAAAATAGGTAAACAACAAGCTCATACTGTATAGCACAGGGAACAATATTCAATATCTTGTAGTAACCTATGGTGAAAAAGAATATGAAAATGAATATATGTATGCTCATGTATGACTGAAGAATTGTGCTGTACACCAGAAATTGACACAGCATTGTAAACTGACTCTAGCTCAATAAAAATATATATTTAAGAGTTCAAAAAAACAATTTACACTTGGAAAATTTAGTTTTCTGACCTGGAAACTATGAAGGCTTTTCCTATGCAGAGTATACCCTTGTAAGAGTTTGCTTTTGTAAGATAAGACTTCTATCAACTGCAAGTCAGGAGGGAACCAAACTGAAACTCACAGCTGCGTGAGCTGACCTTATCACAGCGTGACAGGAGCTCGGCTAATGGAAATTTGGGCAATTTCCAAAAACTGCAGGGTATTTGTCCAACACTGCATCTTGCATTCATCCTAACGACACTCCCCATGAGAAATGCCAGCTGTTTGGGAGAGCCGTGTGGTTTAGTGGCTAGAGCACAGAGGAGAGTGCTAGGAGACTGGACCTCTACTCCCTATCATGTCCTCACCCACAAGTCACCCCGCCTCCTCCGAACACCGGGAACAGCGGCAGGGGCCCTGTCGTGCTCCCTCTTACAACGCCCAGGCATCTCAGGCTGGTAGCGTTTCCGTGAGCACCTGTGAGGTCAGAGCAGTGAGGATGAGAGACCAAAGAGGTGAATGTTCTGAAACAATTCATGTTACACAAGTATGAGATGATACCACCATGCAAATTTGGAATATTTAATATTCTGGGTGGTGTATTGACTAATTTGTTCCCTCTTACCAAATCTAAAACTATGGGATTCAGTTCAAGTCACAAATACGTACTTGCCAAGTACCAAAGCAAATGCCATTTCAGTATCTTGGGACTGAAAAAAATTTTTTAACCAGGAGTCTGAGGCCTTCCCAAACCTTCCCTTCCATTCCATTTGGTGTTAATTTGCCACCTGAACATTAAACTCTTATCAGTTAGCTGCCCCTCAGCCTCCACGTAAATGCACACTCTCTTTCTCCGTATTTTATCCCATGCTATTCCTTTACCTTAATTCCTCCTCCTCCACATTTCCACCAAAAACTCTACCTATCCTTCAAGTTTCAGCCAGTGATTCACCGCAAGAAGGTGTGGGGTAGGGACTCCAGTGTAAGTTTTCAGAGCCCAGTGCAGCTAAGGAAATGTGCAGGGTTGGCTCAAGGCCCATCTCTGTTCCGGGCTGGTCAGATGCTGGATACATCTTCCATGATATCTCAAGTTAAATGTGCATCTCTTGGGCAGAGAGGTGGAATTTTTCAGGTATAGTCTGGATGTGTTCCCACAAAAGAAGTGGGGAATTAAGAAAAGGACCCTCATATCAGTATTGCTAGAGCAGAAAACAGTTTTTCTCAGTGGTTACAGGAAGAAGACACTGAGGGCTAAGAGATAATGGAAGAACTGCAATAAATTGTAAAAATTTGTGTAAAAAGTCATCAAAATGAAGACTGCATTATTATTATAAAAATTCTAGTACACAGGATGTTTGGGAATCTCAAGGAATTTAGTTGTCTTTTTTGTGTGTACCATGCACCCTTATGTTCACCAACTAATATGCTAAAACACGAAGGAAATCTTGCTGACAAGATCTCAACCAGGCAGAGACTTAGGAAGTGGGCATATTATTGCAAGGCAGCAGAATTACGTTTCAGTTCTGTCCCATACCAGCTGTGTTAAACTGAGCGAATCATCCAATTTTCACGATATCAAATTTCTTCTTTGTAAAGTAAGAAAGTTGGAGTAGATGTTCCAAGAGACCTTGTATGGTAATATGTAAAAGTACATTTTGAATTAATTGGGATAATATTTAGATTGACCTTTACTCAGGGAACAATGCAGACAAGTCGAAAGCTGATTAAGCAACAGAAAGGGAGGGGCCCAGAGTATAAGAGGACAAAAAGCAGAAGAGAAACCCCTCTGTAATCCAGGCCCTAAGAGGTTCAGGAAAACTGCGTCCATTGCTTAATGGTAACATATTTGCTCAGATGGCCCAGTGGAAGATTCTGTTGTAAAAAGCCCTGTTTAAAATAAGCTTAGTCACAGAAATTTTGCAACTCTGCATTACTGAACATGTCCCCAGATGTCATTAGCTGATTAGGGTCTTAGGAACCTGGGAGCGTCAGATAGACATGAGGGCTATCAATGTAGCATCAGAACATTCTTGGTGCTTGCTGGGGATATGTTTTGTGGAGCTTGGGGTTCCTTACCTTGGATTTTGAAAGTAGCTTAAGCATCTGAGGATGTAGAAAGAGACATTTCTTTTGTTTTTCCTGAGTGACATCTTCCAACCAGGGGTTGGTTTATTTAATTTGAGGTGCTCGATAAACTTCTTTAAATTCTTTAATTGTGAATCTATTTTAGAATAACCAGCATGTTCTTTAAATGCAATTAAATCCTAGAAAATATAAAAGCTTATCTGTGTGATCAGAGCCTGTGTCCTTTCAAACTGACACTGGGAACTCTGAAGCCTCTGAGCGTTCCTCATACCACTCACCAAGCACAGGTATTAATCCCTATTGAAATACTTATACAAGGTTATCTGTTTTTTCAGAATATGAAAGAAAAACTAACTATGACAAAGGTCATTTTACAGATCAGCTACCGAAATTAGATGGTTAAGGAAATGATGTTAAAAATATTTTTTATCAAGTTATTCTTAGATCATTTATTTATTTACTATAAATAAGTATTTATTTACTTACTGTGCTGGTGGTTTTAGGTGACCGTGTTATGAAATTGTATCAGACAATTAAATCTGGAGAATTAAAGCAAGTATTTCTAAGATCATAAGTGGAAAATTTCAGCCTCAAATCAGTTTGGCAACCAACCAGTTTTTACAGAATATGCCGCTCACAGATGGGACTTGGCTAAAGTCTGCACAATTTGTTTGAAATTGCAAGGACTGTGACTGTGTTACTCTAAACAATGTATTGCCTTCAATATTAGATATTCCTGAGTTCTGACTTCAATTTAGAGCCTTGGGACTTCTGCCTCTACTTCTTCGGAACAAAATTTCCACTAAATGCTCCTCCCCACTGAGGAATAGTGGCTGGAAAAGAAAGAATTCTATCTATTTGCTAGAGGGTTAAAATTATTTTGATAAAGTTCGAAACTCTTTTTAATGAGCTCTCTCTACCTAAGCATTTTCTCCTTTCGATAGCAAAAAAGTTACATAGATTTTGCTTATCCCTTGAAAATACTGTTTTTCCCCTTCTCTGACCTTGTTTGAAATTAAAAGCATTAAAGTGCCAGTTTCAAGAGATGTTAGATCCTACTGCTGGGTCTTTGCCATCTTTTTTACAACTTGCTATAATTTTCTGTCCCTTTAAGCCCTTAACCTACAGGCCTTCTGCACCAAAGGCAAGGCCTACAAGTGATAAGGACTCTCTGAGGAGCGCCTCCTGTGCCAAAGGACTGCTTATCTTGGTCTCTGTCGAACACAAGATGGGATCCTCTTATAAAGAGTTCTGGGCATGTCTCCCCCACCCCCCACATCATCCTTCATGCTATTGACAGTGATCTTCCCAAAATGAAAATCTGGTTCAAACCCTTCATTGTCCTTCTGCCACCTTAAAGTCCAAAGTCCACACCATGGCCCCAACACACATCATTTCACTGCTTCCTCTGCTTCTCACATCACATGCTGCAACCACGTAGACAGTTGCAATTCCAACTTGTGATGATGTCTCAAGTTCCAGGACATCCCTGACCCTGCTGACTCTGTACCTAAATGTCCGCAGAGTTGGTGGGATGAAATCCTAGACTTCTTTCAAGGTGAGTTCAGAGAACCCCTCCATGAGGTCTTTCCACCTCCTTCTTTTTCAGATAGAATTGACCATTGTCTCCTCTGTGCCCCTGCTCCCCTAAAATACTTCGTTACACTTAGATTACATTTTGTCCCTCTTTACTAAGGTGGAATTTCCTCGATGGAAAGACCATGAATTATTTATTAATTCATTGTATTCCTAGTACAAAGTAGACATGTCAAAACACTCTTTTGTAAATGAACACACAAGTGAATAAATACCCAAGGTGCCAAGTAACCATCAAGGCCTACAGAACACATCTGGATTCTAAATGGTCAGTCATTAAGATTTCACTGAGACTTTGCCACTATGCCAAGCACTGGGGACTTTGTGGAGTGTTTAGTCTAAATCTAAGTTAGGGAGGTCGTCTCTCAAAGCCAACTAAAATGGCTTTGAACTGAGACCTAAATAGCAGACAGTGAGGCAAGATGGGGCCACAGGAGGATATTCCTGCCTAAACAATTCAAGGGTAAACTGAGTAGGTGACAGCTGGTAGAAAGACACAGGTCTCAGTACACTGTCCTTAAGTAGACTGATCAGATGTGCCCAAGACATTTTCCATTCTTTGTGGATTCTCCAGGAAACCGTGAGTGTTTAGCTGAGGAGTCAAGGTTATGCTGTCCCTGGGAAGTGTCTGCAGGTGCCCTTCTACCCTCATGCCATCATACTGGGATACCAGTTCCTTCACTAGAAAGTCTCAAAGGAATAAGCAGAGACACATCCAGAGAGTTTAGTGCACTGATGTTTATGTCAGAATGGTTTATAACTCTCATAAGAGTAAAAGTAACATGAATGCTGAAGAGGTTGATAAACTACAATATTCATATAATGGAATACTATGCAGCCATCAAAAATCTTGTAATAGAAGAGTATTCAAAATATAGGATGTATGTTCATGGTGTATATTTTTAAATACTATTTACATATTGATACATATTTAAACACAATGATTCCATATTTAGATGCAACAGCTAAAAGTTCAGATGGCTATATACCAAAATGTTTAAAGTGTCTGTCTCTGAAGGGGGTGGGTCTAGCTCAGTGGTAGAGTGCATATCTAGCATGCACAAGGTCCTAAGTTCAATCCCCAGTACTTACATTAAAAAAATTAAAAAAAAATCTAAGGAATATATTCTACAATGTCTTTCTCTGGGTAGTGGAATGAAAATGGTTTTTATATTTTTATTTGACCTTTCTTATATTTCCCAACTTTAATTTGTTGAATCTATATTGCTTTCACAATTAAAAAATCTTATTTAGTTGATAAAATTTTACAAAGTAATTTATAAATTTTAAATGTATAAAACTTATTTAAAAATAAATACATAATTGCTTAATCATAAAAATCAATATATTATATATTGAGATTTTTTTTAAATACAAGAGAATACATATCCAGTATTCATATTTGTGTGCATATATATTTGTGGTAAAGAATAATCACGACCTAGAATTCATTACATCACTTGCTTATCTGGATCCTCAGCCAGTAATCAGAGACCGGAGCCAGCATTTCCTACAATTCTATTACAACTCTGAAATTCTACTTTTGAAAGAGAGAAAAGAAGTACACTGGGGGAACCTTAGAATTGACTCACCCTCTATCCAGCTAGAAGAAAACTGACTCTAATAGTGTCTTTGTTTTCATTTTTCCTGTGGAAGTAAGACTGTACCCAGGAGGTGGAGGCAGGGAGGCATGGGGCAGAACTTTAGTCTTTGTGTAATGGCCGTGAGTTTCCATCTTTCTTTAACATGGACAGTTTTCCAGTTATATAAAATGCAATGCAAATACAGCTTCAGGTCTCCCCCTTTATGCAAATGACTACAGCCAACGTGAATGTAATGTTCATTACATGCCAAGTACTATACTAACTGGAATGTGTGTGGGTGAATGTATCCACACATGTATATTTATTAAACTCATTCAGTCCTCACAGTGACATTTTGAGGCAGGTATTATCTTTTTATAAATGAGGAAATCAAGGCCCACTTTCCTCATCTGTCAGGCCCTGCAATGTAGAATTTCTGGACCTGCCGCTGGAAGAGAGGTGAGATCACTGTGTCTTTTGTTAGATGCTCTATTGTCCACTCATCACCTCATTCTTAATCCCTTTCTTAATTTCTCTTTTATACCATTTCGCTTTCCGGGAACTTCTCAGCAGCAACCACTCCTAGTAGAGGTCCTGCAGCTACAACTCCAGGCCCGACACAAGGGTACCAACAAGGTTTGTTCAAATTTTAAAATAGTTCCTCTGGAGTCATTGTTATGATGCAAATCTATTGAATGCGACCTGTCACTGTTGGGAAACTGTGACAAAGACTGAGAAATGGAAGTGAAGTAGGCAAGAGTCCCTCCTCTAGAGGAATTCTCACTTCTGGAAAGGCTCACAGAAATAATATTATAGGTTAAAGAAATTAAAGCAATTCAGCAGGCCACAAAAATGATGAATGTGACCATGAAATGGTGAGCCAGATAAAAGGGAACTGGTAGAGCAGTGGTGAGGAGAGCCTGTGGTCAAATCCAGATGGACTCAGCCCTGGGCTTAGCCCTGCCCCCGCTGCTGACTCTGCATGAGCTGAACCCTCAGTTCCCCAAAGGGCCTGTCTTCTTAATTTGAAAATGGGGCTCATTATACTTATCCCGCAGTGTTTCTCTAAAGATTAAATGAGAAAATGTGTGTAAAATTGCTTGGCTCCAAGCCTGACACATCAGAAGTGCCTATTAAAGTACAAGCCAAGCTGAGTGCTGAGATAAGGGTGGTCAGGCAGCATCTCTTTCTCTGGTTATTTTTCTAGGGAGAAAAAGATGGCTTTATTAGAGCTGCTTAAATGTAGAAAGGGAGAGGGTCTTTTGTCAGTGGGGTTTAAGTGGAAGGATCCTCCAGATTTAAAATAAAGCCTCAAAGAAGACTAAGCATGACTACTGGATCATTAGCTAATAGAAACACTGAGAAAATGCCCTGAGGTAAATGGAAGCGATGGATTTTAAGAACAGAGACCAAGGGAGGGAAATCAGGCTAAGTGCTTAGAACTCATTCTTAGGCTTCTGGGTTCGATTACACAATCTAATTTTCAAAGTGATTTCAGTGTGAAGCCGACATGACAGTGTCAAACCAGAAAGCATTTAAGGGGCCAACTACAAACACACATGCCCTGAATCCCATAAATGATCACGGGCATGGTGGACCACTGTATTAAGTGTTTTCATGCATTATTGAATTTTATCCTCATAGAGACAGAATCATCTTCATTTGCCCAAGAGAATACTAAAGCACAGAGAAATTAAGTCACTTGTCCAAGACCACACAACTAGTAAGAGGCAGACACGTGACTGAAGCCGATTCTGTCTTGATCCAGAGCTCGTACACCAGCCACAACTATCACCTGCCACAAAGATCAAGAAGACAAGCCCAATTCACGTCTGTGCATAACTGCTGAAGAACGACCAAACATAACGGAGTCCTTGACTGTGTCATGCAATATACTGTAACATGTTATTTGTAATCATTAAATTCAAGAAAATTGTGTAGCAATAGTAGTAACGGGGCTTCTTGACATAAATGGCATTCAGAGACAACAGAAAAAGAAATGTAAGATGTGAAACTGGTAAGGGAGAGGTTAACTCTAGCAGAGCATTAAGGCAATGGTACTAGAAACTTCTGCAGGACGGGAACCTAGTGGGACTGCTGGCAAACACTCCGCTAAGACACAGTGAGGGTTTGAATTCTGATAGTGGCTGTGGCATAAATCTGGAAAATTGACAGCAACAGGACCTTTTTTGGGGTTGGACTGATGTCCATGTGGAGTGATGGCTCAGTCTGTCTCCTTTCTGCTCACCATTTTACATTTTTGAAAAAATGCACAGCTTCTAGTGGAAGTCAACAGCTCTTCCAACCTTCTCATACCCTTCCCTTTAGTTAGTGAGATGGTTTGCTAATTTCTGATTCATGAGAACTCGCTGGATAGTTGAAAGTAGATACTGGAATTACTAAAGTTAAGACTGACACCTTCCCCCATAATTTTTACTGGCTAACTGTTGAATGCTGAACAGCAGCACTCCAAACACACTTAAGGAAAAGAAACCCACTGAGCAGTCTAATGCCAAAACAGTATTTTTAAAAACATGACTTATGTTTTCTGACTTTATTTTGAAATTTTGTCTTTTTAGAAGTGCCACAATATGAACCCCCATTCTCAGCACCAGGTATGTTAGTATTTGACATGGAATGATGATCATTGCATTTTAAATTGCGTATTGCTAGTTTCAAATGCCTATGTAAAGAAGAAGCACCAATTTTATTTTTTATGTTTATTTTCTTTCTTTTTTTGCTGTTTTTTTTTCCATTTTTATTGAGGTATAGTTAATGTATAATATTATATAATGTACAATATTATATAAGTTACAATATTATATATAGTGAGTCACAAGTTTAAAGGTTATACTCCATTTATAGTTTTTGTGAAATATTGGCTAATTCCCATGCTGTACAATATATCCTTGTAGTCTCTTTCACACAAAATAGTTTGTACCTCTTATCCCCTAGCCCTATATTACACCCCTCTTCCTTCTCCCCACTGGTAACCACCAGTTTATTTTAAAAACAAAAGAGTACATGTTATTGACTTTTGTCATACAAAATTGTAAAAGTAAACAAAATATGTTCTTTTTAAAATTAAAATAGGTATTTCTAATTTCCTTAAACATTTTGAAAACACCAACACATAACTTAATTCTCATTTTTAAAAAAATTAGATATTTTTTAGCTTGCTAACCAACCGTGGGTACATGGGAAAAGTCTAAGAGCTTATAAAACAATTGAACTTCTCCCTTCCCTACTATAAAGAAAGCAATTAATTGGCAGCACATCCAGAATAAATATAGACCATTCATGCCTCAATCCAGATTCATTTTTGGCCCCATACTATCACTTTGGGGCTATCTTCTCAACCTGCTATTACTGGGGACTGTGGCTCCCTTCTTAGGTGTTGCGCTGGTTCATTTACACGCTTCTTTACTCTTCCATGTTTCTAAGCCTCCCCTCACACTTGGCCTGTGCTCACACTTCACACCATAAAAAACGAATTGTACAACTGAATCATTATCTCACAAATTAAAGCTAAGTGGAGAGAAAGGTTGGGCAATACGAGTGAGAGGAAAAGCTACTTTTACTTTTTTGTATCAGTAAATAGGCTTTTAAATATATATCAGTCAAATAAATATGCTACTAATATGCGAAAGGGTCTCTAATTTAAATTGTGTTTCACTCCCAACATGGAAAAGATTTTTAGTGATTTTATTATAGACTATGTGTAAGGATACTGTGGAAGGAGCAGAGGCTTAGACTACAGGTGACCTGGACAGTAGTTACCAATGTGCTTCTAACTAGTTGTCCCACCTCAGATAAGTAACTCAAACTCATTAGGCTTCCTCATTTCTAAACTGCTTATACCAATTTCCTTCCAAATTTCTGATTCTACGATCTGTCCAATACCCCTTTACACATCAAGACATTATTTTCTTCCATACCTTTGAAACACTGAAAGAGTTTGTGGTTTTTCTCATGTTGGCATAAAAGGTCCATACAGCTCTCATCCGTAATTACACTTGGGAGACCCTGTAAAGAACACTGGGGTTGGAGTTGAAGCCCCTGGGTCTTGGTTCTGTCATTAGTTATGTAGCCTTGGACAAGAGATTTTACCACTTTAAGTTCCAGTTTCCCACATGGTTACTGTGAAAAATCTAATTTTTAAAAAGATAAAATATACATAAAAGTTTACTAATGTACTTTCTATTAAAAAGGCAAAGCGGTATTACCCTGACTTTGCCTGCTTTATTTGCCAACTGTTATGCGGTCCTTTATTTCACATTTTTATATTTTGCTGTTTTCTTTTTCTCTCCCCCAGTAATAACAGTCATTGTTTTTGCGGTGATGGCTGGAATCATTGGAATTATCCTCCTAAGTTATTACTTATTGGTAAACATAAAGGTGAGGATTCAGCTTTTAATTCTGCTGTAAGTACTGATGTGAATAGCTCTAGGAGGGTTTGCTCCTCTGGGTTTAACTCAACTCAAACAGAAACAAAACTGCATGAAACTTCATCATTGTCCATGAGCCCATGGCATATGCAGAGATGCTTAAACATTTCAGGGCTGGTTTCTCTGTTCGTATCCAATTCTGGTGCCTAGGAACAGGGACCCGTGCTGAGGCCCAAGGACAAAAACCCCCCTTCCTGTAAGGAAGAGGGCAGGTCTGACCCTGAAGCCCAGTAAGGGACAATCTTAGGCTTTCTGTTTTTCTTGCTTTTATTCCCCATTTTTTGTTGGCCTTGTGCTGGGTTTGTTTACAAAAGATGTATTTTGTTTAACCAAGTATGAAAAATGTAAAATTCTGTTCATAAAAACAAACCTTCCATCTTTTTCAGCTGGACACACAAAAGTGACTGAGTTACTCGAGCAGAAATTTTTCTTTTTATCATTTGCCCTATTAAAAAACCACAAATATAAATCTATCCCCATTTTCCAGTGAAAGGTCCTTCAAAAGTTTTAATTTAATATTTTTTGATGGATATGGATGAAATAGCCAAGTTTCTAGTTATAGTATCTAGTTTATGTATGTGAAAAATATTTAAAATAACATGATATGTTTATGCATGTTTAAAACATTTGCTTTTTTTATTCTCGTATTTCCTGAGACAAATTTTTCAAACTCCACCTATGAACTTTCCAGCATGAGTGATTTTTTTTAATCACTAAAGCTAATTTCAAGTCTGTATGATAGCATTCCAAAGCACACAACCTTCACTATAACCTATTTAAGACAATTCAGATGCCACATTTGTGTGTTTATAATGCTAATAATTGGAACTATAGTCATAGATCATTAGGTACCTCGTCTCAAAAGAATGGTACAGTTCTCACCCACCCTCTACTGTTTCTCTCTCTTTGTGCTCTCCACATTGTAACCACTGTATGTATTCTTTTAAAAAGGCTTGTTTAGAGAGGCAACAACACTGTAATGGCAGGTCTATAACAAGTTGATAGTAAATCTACGTTAAGTTCTTCTGTCCTTTTCTTTTTTAACTATTTCTATTAGGTGAGTTTTATGAACATCCAAATCTATGTTTGGTTAGCATTACTCCATGTAAATGTATTTTCTCTAAGTAATACTTTCTTAATAAAAGTAATTGACAGTGTCTGCTCTAATATGAGAGATTTTTTAAGGACTTGAATAAAAGATGACTCCTCTTGTTGGCAATTTGAACACTGGGGAAAAAGTTATCTCCTTGTATTTGGTATAGACGGCAAACTGTTGTCTTCTCCCTTGGTTGATGACCTTAAATCTAAAAAAGTCAACGATATCTCTTGGTAAAAGTCAGAGAAAATCTTCTATATGGACATAGAAGAATTGGGTCATGGTCAATATGACTAAGAAAATGTATCTTTAAAAAAAAAATTCTATTTGGGCTTTCCACTACAGCAGGGAAATATGACAGAGTCAATGTCTAGGGGAATATTATACCTATGGAAATAAGAAATACTATTAGAAATACAAATAAAAGTTTAAATTAAAATTTGTAAATATCTATGAAATAGTAATTTCTTCCACAAAAGACCTCTGCAAAGTGAATTTTAATCAAAACAAACTTTAGCCAAAAAAAATTTTTTTAATTTGAGGAATTTTTACTTACTAAGTATAGAAAATTGTGGCATTAACATTTTTTCTGGTTTTAATTCGTAGCGAAGAGCATCTGTCAAACCATCTCAACCCTCCCGGATATAGGTGTGCTTCTTTTAACTTCTGTAGAGACAGAAAGACCAGGTCAGTGCTAATATTTTTACTGCCTTTTGCCTTTTTGGAAGGGAAATAAATTAACGATTTATTTCTTTCTGAGTTGGGAAGGGTGCACCCAGTTAGAATTCATTTACATTCTATTTCATCAATGCCTCCTCTGTAAGATTTTATCCTTTATATGAATGTTTATCTGCAGCATAATGAAACTCCCCCTTAGGCATAAAGTATCTTTTAAAAAAGAAAAAGTAAAACAAATACCATAAGTAAAGCAAAAACTAAGTTCTTTTATGTACATCTTATTTTCCCAAGTGCAAAGTTGCATCATAGGAGACCCTACAGTGGATAGAGTTTAACAGCCCCAGATCTGGAGCTAGACCCGGATTTGAATCCACACTCCAACACTTAGCAGCTGTGTAACTTGACCAGCTCTTCTTGTGGCGATAACAGTGGTTAATGTGGAGGGAATTTCATGTGGACACGATGATGGTGTTCACCTCATCGAGTTTCATGAGGATTAAATGAAGCGCCAGCATCTAGAGCAGTTTCATCCCATAGCAAGTGCTCCTGCCTGACAGCTGTCACAGACACGACAGGCCCTGCACAAACGGCCAGTTGCTTGGCTCCGTTTTCGCTTCCTCTCCCAAGCGCGAAGTGGATGAGACAACATGGGGAAAACAGCAGATACGTTCTGTTCATCGAAAATAGAACCGACTCACTATTTTTCAAAAAGAGCACTCACTGCCACCTTGAAGTGAGAGGTTTTTTTTTACATTTAAAAACATCTGGATGTTAGGGCTCTCTTGCAGAAAACAAATGTAAACTCTAACAATGCTGCATCGCAACCGCTAGCATGACTGCAATTCATAAGAGCTAGTAGCAGTTGCTGTCTCTGCTATGTGCTTAAATACCTAGCCAATTTCACTACCTATGGCCTCTGGTATAATCTCACTGATCAAGTACACAGTTCCTTTAAACTCTGCCTGAGGCATAAAACCCAAGTGACGTCTAATTTGGGAGATGTCCGCCAAGAACAAGTCTCTGTGGAATGGGCTTTAAATGCTCAAGCAAAATGGAACTGATCCTGCCTTGTACAAAATCGATTAAAGTTCTTCCCATGGTCATCAAAAATCATGACAGATCTCAGGTGCTGTAAATTTCCATATTCCAGTTTTAACCCTAGACCTAGCACCCATCTTCAAAGGACTTGCTAGGTTTTTTAGACTTTGGGGTCACAAAAAATAGAGTTTCAAAAATCCGCCTCGGGTACATAAGCTATATACGTAGAACTAGCCCATCACAGTATCTTGTGGGTTCTTAAATCTCAATGATGATGATTCTGTAATTGTTTAGTCCTAGGAAGTAAATGCTCTATAGAGTGAATGGCATACATGTCATTCTCAGCTAAAGGGATTAATAAAACTCAATCTGCAGATACTTAAAACAACAAAAGTTTTGAGTCATTTACCAGACTCACTTCACTTACTAAAGTTACCTTGACATAGGACTTGCAGCTGGAATATCTGTTAAGTATTTATCTACATTCTGCATCATTGCAAAAAAAAATATGTGTTGAAGCTGTTTTTAAAATGGAGCAATTACCAGCTGAAGCCTAATTTTTTTGCTACTTAAATTTCTATATGCTTTTAACTACTGATTTATTTTGATGACAAATTTAGTGCTTAGTTTGGTTTGTTTTTTTTTTTTATACAATCTTGAGCCTCTCTGTGGAATAACCCACAAAAGTTTGAGACAATTTAATCCATCAAAAGTGACTTAAAATATCCTTGTTAGTTGAAGTACAACAAACATTTACCAAATGCTTACTTTAGGCTGGGTACCACACTCACATTAGATACACCGATCAGAATCTCTGTCCTTTAGAAGCTGAGAGCCTAATCGCGGAACAGACAGACTGTGGTCATTGCAGGGAACAAGTTTCAAGGTAGTAGAGACATCTGCATCTGAAAAAGACTGGGGCAGGTAGCAAAGGCTTCTGGAGATGAAATCACCGGAGGTCAGTCTTACAGGACAGATGGAGGTTTCTGGGGGCAAGCCAGTTCCAGGCAAAAGAGCAGCTTGAACAAAAGGATAAAAGAAGACAAAATACGGTGCACTCAAGAAACTGGGTGCATTTCCACATTCACAAGATTAATGCCTCAGTTCTCTGTTCACATCTCAAATATATGTCAAGGCAGTGAAAAGTCAGATGAACCAAATTTTAGGCTCATTTCATGTCTCCATATTTGTGCCAATGAAGTTATTATATGTGACTTAGTAAATTAGTGAAATGGGTTATAAAATCTGGCCCCACCTCACAGGAAATTTTGGGAAACACATGATTACTATAACATGCTTTAGCCCTAGTTTTGTAGAATACTGCTCTAAAGTAATTTACAAGTCAAAAGCAGTCAGAGATTAGAATGATCTGCCCCTTCAACAAGAACCAGAGATGTGAGGGTATAAAGAACGGATCGCTTTAACCTCCTTGAACCTGCACATGATTCATAGTTGGGGGGAAATGAGAAAAAGAGGGTCTGAATCAGCTGTCCACAGTGGCAGCCACATGTGACCCCTGCCAGCCCACTTCTTATGGGAGAATTTGAGGATGCACGGTTCCTGTAATTCCCCAGCAGAAGAATGCCGTGGGGAATGTTCTGCTTCTATAACAGCAAAGGCTCTCCCCATCCCTTCACGCACCCTCGGCAGTAACATAAACCTAACCTACCGGCCAAGAAAGGTAGAGCATCGGATTTGGTCGGAAAGACCAGCCCCTGCCCTTCCATCCCATGCTAGAATCAGAGAGGACTCTCGCAGGGAGTTTCTGCACAGACTTGCCCTTGCTTATGTCCAAGGGAAAAAAAAAGTGATTCCTGAAAGAGATTACGGACTAAGAAGCTTGTCTTAAATTCAAACACACATATGTAATAACTCAACTGACTTATCACTGACTGCCTCCCCATGACAGTCCACCCCTACAGAATTCTCTGTTAGTTTCTCATGTTTGCAGAAACTAGAAACAGAGGAATTATGTTTGTTCCCTACCTAAGGCTTTTGGAATAGATTTCTAAGACATTTTTTTGTTACACATAACTCTAATAGAGCTAATCTGAAAAGAAATTCCTTTCAGTTCCTAATAATTGTATTCAAGGACAACTCTTAAGAATGTAGAATCCTGAAATTTATTTTATGCATTAATTTCCTGTGGTATTTAAATATAACTATGTTTTACACTACAGTTTTGTATTTTTTTCTCTCTCTCTCTATAATCCTTCTACAGAATTGATGAGAATCTGCTCACCAAACCAAGTTTTGGAAAAACTCAAAGACAAAAGACTTCAGTCAAATATGTGAAATTCAGTCAAGTGAAAAATGAACACATAAAAAACCAACAAATTGTTTACTTTCCTACGTTGTATGAGTTCAGGATAAAAATTTCATCATAATGAGTCTGGTGATAAATACTTCCTTTTACGCTTACTTTTGTGTGTTAGCATAATTTTCATAATCCACTGATTTAGAATTCTGATCCAAAACTTTAGTTGGCTTCATCTGCCATTCTTTAAGACTGACTTATTCTACTGTATTTTAATGATTCTGCTGTCAAATGAAAGGCTTATAATATCTACATAAAATCTAAGTTCTCTTCTCGTTCTAAACTTCTGAGTCTATTTTCACTGTTTTGATTAAATTAGGAGCACAGCAAAATGCTATTATTTCCCTCATTGCTGAAAAGGCAAGGTATGGTATTACATGAATGATGACGATGTTTTAGTCACACTAATAAAGCTTGTGCTTGGAAATGCCTTGCATACATACATACATATGTACACATACATACATACATGTATGTGTACATATATGTAAAGACTAGGACATAGATATAAATATATAAAATGATACCCACATTCATACTTTAATGCATAAATCAAGTTTTTCGCATTAAAAAAGTGAGATGTTACCTACGTATAAATGGCTCATTTAAATGAACCTATCTAACAGAAGGGCATTAACTCGCCAAGGGCACTGACCGATGCACTGTATTCCACTGGAAGAGTTATTTATGTCAGTAGGCAGAGTATCCTGAGAAAGAATTGATAACTTTTCCTTGCGAAAGAAACTTCTTCATAACTTTGTTAATGCAACAAGATGTGCAAATTTGCCATGCAGGTAAATATGTTAAAAGGCTACTCTGCATTCTCAATTAAATTCTTTAATCCGTTCAGTTCTTGTTTCTCTTATTAATAAAGTTTTGGAAATTGGTTTAAATAATCCAAAACTCTGGATACAAGACACTAAGGGTTTGTGACTATACAGTTATCACTCATTTATAGTAAAACTTGAAAAGCAATATAAAAACAAACAACCTTCTTGCGATGTTCTATTTCCAAATGAATAAAAATCCATATGGCTTTCCATTGCTGTGTGATAAGTAAGTAACGATGTGTACATAATGGGCTTGGCAATTTAAATTTATTTTTAATAAATATTTTAAAAATCTAAACTTTAACTTACTTGTATGTTCAGAGTATTCTTGTACTAAACTGATTATTTAAAAGTAAAGAATAAGAACAATATACTTCTGTTTGTATATATTTTTTAAAAGTAGCTTTAACAGTATTATTGGGTTAATTTAATCAAATGAATAACCCAAGCATCAAGGCAATTTTAAATGTACTTTTTCAATAGAAATAAAAGATTGAACCAAGAGAGAAGATGAGACAAGCTTTGTCTCCAAAGTAATTTACAAGTCAAAAACAGTAAGCGATTAGAGTGACTGTCTCATCTCTACCAAAGCAAGAGAGGTCAGAGAATAACTAAAATATGAATGGCTTTAACCTCCGTGAACTTGTCCTCAATTTCTCTGTACTTCTATCAATGGACTTTTCACATTTAAATTTAATGTTTGTGGGAAGAATGGATCTTCACTCTTAACATTTTTACAATTAAATCATCATAAGATCATAGTAAAGAAATCTTACCGATGAGGCCAACATGACCCTATGAATGGTTCACTTTGAATTTCTTAAACTTTTGGACTGGAGCAGGGAGTTAGGAGCAAAGCTGATTAGAAAATATGTTTGTGTAGGTGTGAGCAAAGGGTCTACACCTGGAAGAAAATGATGGTGGCAGGGGAGAGACATGCGAAGGGAGAACGTGGGGAGGCAAGGAAGGACGCGGTGAGAGGGGTACTTTAGTGATATCCATAATAGTATCTGAGGGAGAACTTCCGATTTATTAGAAACATTTGTCTTAGCAAATGTCACAAATTTCACACAAGAAACTCCTAAGAGCCTAAGGTCATTTAAGCAAAGATCAGTACAAAACTACCCAACATCATGCATAGACCTTTCATTGTGTCAACCCACTTCTAACATGTTTGCGCCCTCAGCTGTATTTAGCTGGAATACGTCCACTGGCAACTGATAAAGAGATTTTCAGTCTCCAGCCTTAAACAAGTCCTCTGATTCTCACAGCGCTGGTACACAATTTCTTGCGTGTACTATGACCTGAGTTCCATCCCCGCCTTAACAGTGATTCACTAAGAGCAGGGACTTCGATTCATTTTTGTAATTCCTACGAGGCTCTGCAAAACCTGCTTCTTACTTCATGAAGCTTTTCTTCACATTTAACATGACATTATACAGTGATGTCATAAAGCTTTCACGTGGCATGGGATGGAAAGAGAATCAATTCTGGAGCCAGAGTCTGAACCCTTGCTTATTTATTCACATAACTGCAGTTTCCTTATCTGTAATATGAGGATGAGAATAACTACCTTGTGAAAATGTCTTGAGATTTATTCGAAATGAGGTATGAGGGGTGCCCAGCACCAAGAGAGTGTTTGAAAAATGGAAGCTCTGATTAATATCACCTGTGACAGTCTTCTTCCTTGCTATCAGCAAGGCAGCAGAGTTCTGTAGCCAATCTGCTTTAAACATTCTGTGGAAATGTTTAGACTTTAAAGTAAAGGCTGTTCCTAGGTTTCTTTCTGCCATCTCATGTTTTGTTGTGCAAAGCAGAAAAGCCAATATTCCTTATCTTTTGTACCTGGAATATTACAATATGCTTTTTCACTAAGTAGATGTACAAAAAAAGTCAGTTCCTTTTCAACATTTCAGTTCTCATTAGTAGCTTTCAAATGTCCTTGAGATTAAACTGGAAAAGCAAGTCTGTTCTGAAGACAATACGGTTAGAAAAATTTGATCTCAATGACAAAAGGAAGTAATCTACTGATTTTCATCCTTTTTTTTTTTTTTTAAATATCCAACACAATGACTCATTGTGGGTACTTGTAGTTTGAAAAAGGCCCACCCCTTTCATAATTCTGACTTGCCCTCTTTCCTCTCAGACAATTAGTTAGCAAACATTTTGGAGATTCGGGGTGTTATAAAAGAAATTCTTGCCATTTGTACTTAACAGCTAATAATGGAACCAATGTACAAATTAAGTATCGTGTAACTTTTAAGTGCCAGCTAAGAAGTATACAATCTACTGGAGAAATTTTCTTTAAAGTAAGACATCACTTTTTTTTTTCAATATCAAACACTTTTAACCAACAGAAGTAATATAGCCTCTCTTCAGAATCACTAATTCCACTGACTTTTAAACCCAGAAAGTTTTGACCATTCTATGACATCTTCTCTTCAAAAAGTTTTTCTCTAATTCCAGGTGCTTTCTGGAGTCATAAACCTTCCGAGACTGTCTCTTCTACTTAAGTGGTGTGGCTGTGATTGTAACAATTGTCTCATATTGTTGCCTGTATAAGTGTAGATATCAGCATTATGCCTTCGATTTTACTGTCTTAGCAGAAACAAGGTTGAAATTTTCTTTTTTATTACTACAGCACCATAGGACAATTATGCATTCAATGAGTACTTTACTATTTAAATTTATTTTAAGCACAAATATCATGGATAATGATATGTTAATATGACATTTATTGAGCAATTACCACATGTCAGACATTGTTTTAAATGCTTTATCTTCACAAAACTCTTAAAAGGTAGGTACTAGTTTATTCTTATATTAAGCTGAAGAAACTAACGGACGGAGGGAATAAATGGCATTCCCAGCAGAATTCAGCATGTGAGTGGTAGAGGAAGTCTGGACCCAGGGGACCAGCCCTGGAGTCCATTTTCCTAACTATGCAATGCTGCCTCTTAGGACTACTACTTCTGGAAACCGTGAGAATCCTGCTTCAGGTGAACTCTCTCTAGGGAAGACAGATAAAAGATTTGTTTTAATCTGATTGAAGGCATCAGAGAATTATCAAGGCAATGATGACTTAAGGATCCAAAGTCCCAAAAAGAAAAGAGGCTCTGAAATCTGAGACCTATGTTCAACATGATGTTTTCCCTCCATGCATTTGCCAATCCCAAAGTAGGATGTGAAATGCTAAGAAACTAAGCAGAACTTGTTGGTCTCCTGGGATCAGAGGTACAAACATTGCAATTCAAGACCCATCAAAGAGGGCCCTGGTCAACACAGGCTTTCTGTTATAGTCCCCAATTTATAGCCTAAGAGTAGGACAAACCAGAAGTAGACAAACCCTGACAAAGACTGATGGTTTGCTTTGCATCATCTCAACCCCAGATAAACTGAAGGTTATCTTCCTCACCTTAATTACCTGATAAACACTAATGTAAATCTTTTCTAGAGGACAATAACAAAATGCAGATCCTCAAATTATCTTCATGATTTTCACACACAATGCCCAACACTTAGTATTAAGAATAACCAGGTGTACAAAAAAGATAGAAAAGGATTGAAGACCCAGACAAAAGCAAAACATAGATACGAGGCCATTGGAGATCTAGATATTAGAGTTCTCAGAAGACTTTAAAATAACTCTGACTGACTTATTCAAGAAGTCACATAACAAGATGGAGACTTTCAGAAGAGATCTTTAATATATATTTTTAAAATCAAATGGAAATTTCAGAACTAAAAAAGTAATTAACTGAAATGATTAACTTGATAGAAAGGTTTAGTAGCATATTAGCCTCAGCTGAATAGAGAAAACAGAAAACTGGAGGGTAGACAAAAAGAAAATACTCGGACTGGAGTGCAGAGAGGCCAAAGTATGCAAGATGCAGGAAGGAATATAAGGAGCAGACAGCACACAGAGAAAACATCTCACGTACGTATAGCAGGAATCCTCGGAGGACTGGAGAGTGATAATGGGCAGAATTAATACTTAAATAGATAAAGGCTGAGAATTTTTTCAAAACTCTCAAGAGACATCAAGCCACACTTTCATGAAGTGCTATATCCACAAGAAGAAAAAATGCAATTATAAAAAAAAATGAGAAACAAGAAGAAAAGTCTTAATAGTAGTCAGCAGGGGAAAAAAATACACTACCTCTTACATGATCCTCATGCCAGTCAGGTACAAACTTGACATACTCTTCGATATCAGTATATACTTAAATCTGAATAATGTCTGGTTTATTTATTAGTTATTGTAATGCGTAGTCTCTGATACTCTCCATAACCATTTCTCTTGCACTAAAGCCTCTGGGTTTTTTTCTTCTGTATAGAAACTAACTCTAGGTTAACACATAAGGATTTTTTTTTGATGGAATAAATAATGTTGCAATAGCAGATCACTCAAACATGATTGTGTACATAGGTATTATCACCTGCTTTTATATGAGCAAAGAGGCAGCCTTTCAGAACTAGTCCTAATTTATCTTCTCAAAATGTAAAATATGTCATGTTGAAATTTGTATAATACAGAAGAGGAAAGATAAAGAGACCATCATAACTATATTTTATAGGTTTATCTGCAAGGTAATATATTACTTATGTGCAAAAGACATAGCAGGTCCTGAAAATAGAAAATAAATCCAATTATGGGAAAAATAAATATAGTTAAATTTTTGTACCCTAGGTTATGATTATTAAATTTTACCAATATATGTATTATTTCCCAGTAACTTTTTTATGCTTGAAAAGAAATTAACAATAAAGAAGAAGATTTCTTCTTCAATCTGCACTTACAAGGTTAAAGAATAGGGGACCTTAAAATTGACAACTGGCTGAGTGGTCTTGAGTGAGATAAGAATGGTATAAAATGGTTGTGCACTGGGATCACAGCCAGGGAAGGAGTGAGAAGGAACGGAATGGGGCTAAGCTGGGAGTGACTGTGACATTAAACATGCACACAGACCTAAGAAGAAGCACTGGAAAGTGATATGGACCATCTAGCAGATGGAAAGCAGGCTAGCCTGGATGCACTGGGAGGCCCCATAATAAACATAAAGCCAACACAAGGACAGCTGGAGAGAGAGAGACAGTGAGGAAGCCTAGGTCCTGATGAGCTCTGAATCCAGCTATGTCTAAGCCAACACCATCCCTTCTTAGTAATGTGAGTTAAGCAATCAACTTTTTGCTTAAGCTAGTTTTGTATCGGGGTTTTCATCATTTATAATAGAAAGAGTCTTAGCTGACTAACAGAATATTAAAATAGATGATTAGACTGACACCCTAAACCAACAAAGACCATAATCTGGGCTGACGTATGAGGCTTGAAACAGAATTTGCAAAGGAGACACCTTAAGATTACACGATTCTAAAGCTCTCAATGACAGCCAAGGGATAAAAGTGTGAGGAGGTGATTAAAGAGAATGGAGTGTAGAAAAGAGCTGTGGGCATGTCATCAACCCGACTCCTAAGGAGAAGGGGTGGGGAGTCTCTCTCTCCACTTCAAGTCAAGAGCTCCAGAGGGTCTTGAGAGAGCTGGGATATGCCCTCGGAACATTACAGAAGTCTGACTCTCCCTTGGGAAATCCAAACAACAGATGCCCCCAGTCCTGCTCGGACAGTGCAGCAAGGAGAGGCAGTGAAGTGGGGACGACAAACATTCCTAGAGTTGGTGGGGAGGGGGCAATGGGAGAATAGTAGGTGAGGGCAAGTTTTGCAGAAGCCACAAAAGCACCTCCAAGAAAAAGATCCAAAGAGAAATCTCTGCCAAGAGTAGAATGCTTGGCCACTGCAAAGATGCTGGTCTAGTCAGAACTCTCCTACTCCCTTACCTAATTTTTCCCTGCCCGTGTTCCAGTGCGAGAGGGGTCAGAAACACTGGGCAGCAAGATGGAGGAAGAGGAGTAAAGCTTGAGGTGGGGTGGGGGAAAGGAGTTGACCGTCCCTTTTTCCTGATCCTAGGTGGGAGGAAGAGTAAAACCACCAATTTAAAATCAGAATAGAAATTTTGATTATTGCACTGGTATCGAAATTTTAACTACTAACTGGGGGACAGTTTGTATTATCTAATAGTGACCAGAAAGGTAATGGCGTCTACCCAGATTTTGACAGAGGAACAGTGGAAGAACCAGTTTCATAGAATACACTTTAAAGGATACAGGAGAAATAACCAACCTTATTTTTAATTGTATCCTGTGAGTCTTGGTCATTCAATATGACCATTTTACTGACAGAATTATTAACGTGGCAAAGCCATTTGTTGATGAAAAGCAGATAAGGCATAATGAAAAAAAAAACCACATACATTGTCAGTTACTCTGTAAATTGACTCAGAAACAGTAGAAAAATGTATCCCCAAATTTACAAATTTGCCCATACATTTTGTTTCAGTATGTCCATTTTGAAGAAAGTACTCCAATAAAAAAAAAAAACTCAACCATAAAAAAGAATGGAATAATGCCATTCGCAGCAACATGGATAGACCTAGAGATTACCATACTAGTGAAGCAAAGTAAGTTAGACAGAAAAAGACAAATGTATCATATGATATCATTTATATGTGGAATCTAAAAACAAGACTATACAAATGAACTTATTTATAAAACAGAAAGAGACTCACAGACACAGAAAACAAACATACAGTTACCAAAGGGGAAAAGGAGGAGGGATAAATTAAGAGTTTGAGATTAACAGATATACACTACTATATATAACATAGATAAACAACGAGGCCCTACTGTATAGCATGGGGAACTATATTCAATATCTTAGTAATAACCTATAATGAAAAATAATCTGAAAAAATATATATGTATAACTTTGCTGTACACTTGAACCTAACACAACACTGTAAATCAATCATACTTCAATAAATAAACCAAAAAAAAGAGGAATCCATAATTTATTATTTTATAATTTATTTTATATACTCACAGCAGTGGCTAATAACAGAAAGAAAAAAGAAACTAAATGTCCAACAACTCAATATTGTCTATGTGTCAGTTATAATTTACTTGTTAATATAGTAACAAAATAGACTGTCACAGTCATGAAAAATTACAAGTATGTGGACTTTGTTCAACATGTCAAAATGTGTGTATAAATTACTTTTAAGTTAAAAGGTAGAAAACATAGCATGTTTAAACTAAAGTATAAGTACATAAATTAACAAGTTCAGAAAAAAATAGGCAGCAACGTTAAATAGTTTCTTCCCTCTTCTTGTTGATTAAGAACCAATGCCGCTAATTTAAAATGAAGTGGTACCAACACTACAGGTTCCTGCTGAGTATCTCTAAGCTAGAGCTCAATTTCAAAACTGAACACCAGAGACATTTTGGTACACATTCATTATCCATATCTCATGAAACAGGTTTTTGGGGTGTGTTCAAAATGTACCATAACTGTAAAAACAGTCCTTGAAAGCTGAAGGATAAATGCTTCAAAGAAAAGGCAAAACAGAAAGACTTCTATTTCCCAATTCATCAGTAACTTAGCCTTTACACCTCAGGAGGAAGGTGATCTTATTTTTTTAATATGCTGTAGTCTTAAAAACTTTTTTTTTTTCACATTAAGACATATTACCAGTTTGTTGTAATGTTAGCAGCAGGTATGTGTATGACCTTTCATCAGCTCAACAAATTTTATATCATTCAAATCTTAGTTTAAAAGAATCAGGCTAATTTTCCCTCTTAGAAACAACAGCAATGTCCCCCAGCAGCAGAAAGCAGAAAGTTGGGCGTCTTCAAACAAATCTGCTCCAGAACAGTGTTTATTTCTAGGTATCTAATGGCTACCTTGTATAGCAGTGATCATGGTTCTCACAGAGGCTTATAAAGAAAACCCAAAAGGAAAGCAAATGAAGCCCTCATCTCTCTCCTGGAACAAAAGGTATAGGAGTTTCCACTGTCCATTCCTCCTGAGATGTATTAGTTCCTGTTCACATCTAAAGCTAAACATGATCTCCTAAGAAGTAATAACCATGTAATAATTTTTAAAACCCTTTAATAATTTATTTTGATCTACTTACCTCGAGGTTTTCACAGAACTTCCAATATACTGGAGGCACCCGTTCCCAGCGTTCTTCCCTTCCTCCTGTGTAAAACAGCTAGATGGCATGACGCTCCAGCATCCTGTGATTTGTCTCCATTCTCTTTCCGGTGTGCCAAGAGTGTCAAGGCCATGACAGAGCATCTTCACAAGCTCAGTCCTTCATTGTGCCTAGAACAGAGCCCACCAAAATGACACGTTATGACATAGATGCCTCATACCTCTTCTTGAAATCAAAACTAGAACAGATCAGGAGCACACGTATTTTTTTTCCTCAAGAATTCTACAGGGAGAAAGGGAAGTGAAAATAGTACTGTTTCCTGGTAGTTTAAAAACATCTCTTAAAGCAAAGTGATCAATGTTGATTGATAAAAATGGCTTTTCCCACAATTCCTCTACCAGGAATGGAAAATGAACTTGAATCCTAACTCTTTCTTTTGGTTTCTGACCCCATGGATAGCCCTCTTCTTGTGACTAGATGCATCTCTGTATCCTCAGGCCCTGATGTCATCATGATTCCAAACCAACCTAGCCTGTTCGCTGCCACCCATCTGAGTTTGAGTATTGTCACTGCTTGAGATTACTGCCACATTAGCCCATCCACTTGATCATACATGGTATTAATTAGTGCAGCTTAAGACCCAAAGTGTAATGATGCTAACACACAGGAAGTGTATTTATTACTCAGGTAATGGTACAGAAATACTCCAGGTCTGTGGGGGAACAGAGCTTGTCCTTCACACAGTCATTCTGAAATGGAGCAGGACTCTACGGGGCCTTCCCAGGACGGACCCTCCCACCTCCACCATGTCCTCCACCTGACTCCTGTCTGTAGAAAAACTTCAGTCAAAGAATAAATTTAATCAGAGAAATAAGAAGATACAGAAACAAAGGGAAATAGTCAAGCAAAACAAAATAATAATAGTTTGATCAGTAAGCAAAGCCAAAGACCTTTAGTTACTCCTCAAGGGCTATAGATAATATTCTGAGCCATATCCTGAGCTGTCCTATAGATACCGAAACCCCCACCAGGTGCAAGAAGTCAACTACATGATGGCCAGACTGCAGCCATGACATGAGCTGCCACGATTCCAAGAACTGGCAGCAAAGAAATGAAAACAAACGGGTCCTGGAACTGAAGATTAACTGTACTTAAAACAATCAAGATGATGCTGATCAGGTCGTTGCATGAGCAATTTCAAGGTGACTGTGAGAGCTAACTGTGCTGTTCTGCATGTAGCCCCCTCCCTCTGCCTGTGCACCCCTGAAACTACCCCTTAAAAGCTCTTGCCCACTGAGCAGCAGTGGTGCAGGGGGGAGGTAGTTAGCCTTTGGACAGGAGTCCGCCCCCACCCTTCTTCTCACCCCTGGTTGCTGGCCTCCGAATAAAGCAAACTTTCCTTCCTACCAGCATGTACCTCTCTTTGTGTTGGCTTTCGAGCAGCGAGCAGCTGGAACTGTGGTTTCAGTAACAATTCATGAATCTAAGCCAAAAGCACCTTTGTCACCTTCAACACATGGTTTTCAAAGTTGCCCTGGGCATCACTAGTCTAGTCCACCAGAAGAGGGAAACAGTAAAAAGGACCACACGTGGGAAGTTTAATCAGTAAGAACTAAAAGGGGGGGGGGACATATCATCCCCACTCACATTCTGTTGATCAGTACTCACACGGCTCACTTAACTGCAAGGGTGTCTGGGCAAAGCCCAGTGCCCAGGACTAAGGGTACAATGGATTTTACTGGACAGCTGACAGTCTCTGCCACAACCTCAGGCTTCTGGCCACGAGAACGCATGTACATCCTTATTCCCACACACAGAGCACACTTTCCTCTTCTCCACATTGTCACTGCATGTAGCTCAGTTTCCTCACCAAGTTGAAATATAGTTCTTCACGGTCAGACAATCAAGGAACTAAGAAGACAAGTTACCTGCCCCTGCCGTGCCCCATACATGATGGTGGAGCTGGGCTAGGATATTAGCAATAAAAACCACCATCCAAAAAAGAAAAGAGATGAATGTGAAACAAATGTCAGTCACTGGTCCACAGCAATGAGAAATTGATGGGCAAGGACTGTGAAGTCCAGGCCGGAGAACACATGTCCGTTGTTCTTTGTGTACCTGGCTTTGCACTTGGAAAGGTTCTTCCTGGTGATGACATACCACAGCCACATTTGACGTGAGCACTGAGATGTGTGCCCTCCTTGAGAGCTATGCAGACTTTGTAACACATTTTCTAATGGTGCCGGGTTGTTTCATAGAGGAAACGGGCAAATGCTTTTTCAAGCCAGGCTCAGGGTTACTTTGGTAACAAAAATCCCTTAGAAACTTAAGTGACTTGTAGTTAATGCACTTTCAGTCAGCTCCATTTGTAACTGCACCCAAAGTTATTTCTGAGACACGATTCTAAATTTCTTAATTTCTTTGTGTACTTGCATTAATCCTTGCCTCTAACTTAGTGACAGCTCCTCTGAGATATCTTAAATCATGGGCTAAGATGAACAATACTCTTGATATAATCTTAGTCATAGGGCTGGATCCTTTTGGCTAATGAGAAGCATTGAGATGTCTTTTTCTTCTTTTTCAGTCTTATCTCCTATTGTTTCAGGTCCAGAAGCATTTGGTTTCTCCAACACCCGGAGATCCTTAATTTCTTCTTAGAAATAAGCCAGTTCTTTCCTGAACTTATTCTTTTCTTATAATACATTGCTAAAAGCAATGTTTGATGGCAGAGGGAACAAAAAGTGCCCACTGAGCTGAGAAGGCATCTTGAGACCGAAAAATGAGGCAGGCAGCTCCGTAGAATCAATGGATCAGTTTGTCACAGGGTTACTTACTCACGGGGTAGGACCAGGTGGACAACGATCTAGAATTGTTCGCAGCTGCACTCCACACTGCTGAGGGGCCATGGGGACAATTTACAGTTAACCTAGGGTATAGGGGGCAGGTGCTTGGAAACAGGATGTGAATTACTTAGTCAAGATTCATGAATGGGTAACTAGTCTTGTGGGAACCAGGAACAAGTCAGCAAAGGTTCTCATCATTGGGGACTAACAGAGTACAGAGGCCAGTTGATCCTAAGGATTACTGACCAGTATCCATTAACCACAAGGCATTTGATGATAGAGAACTGATTTACCACACAGTACAGCTCTGGGGGAGGTCAGCAGAAGGACAGGAGAAACTGTAAGGGCTCGAGATGGCATCAGTTATGCTAAGAGCCATGCAAGCAGTAACAAACGGCAAACATCAAAACTTGGGCTCCTTCTAAACTACAGGTGCAGAAGGCACATTCCCTCTAAGTTTCTGTAGACAACACTCACCAAATAATCATCTCCTGACAAGTAAACACTAACCCAATGCCATTTATTTCAGAGTTTTGCTATGGTAGCATCCCTACTTCTGTATTAGATAGCCTTAATGCTATAGCAGATGAGCCCAAAATTGAAGGGTTCAGCACTATTAAAGTTGTCACTTTTGCTCATAGAAGTGTCCAGTGTGCTTTGGGGAGGGGAGAGGAGAGATTTCTGTTCCACACAGTCATGCAGGGATCTAGGCTTATAGTGCCTCTTCAGTCTGCAAAGTCATCTTTCCAATCACCTGGTGGCCAGGAAAAAGAATGGAGAGATGTTCATATGAAGTTTTTTGGGCCAGACTGGCAAATGGTACAAGGGGTAACCTTCACACACATGTCATTGGCCAGACTTAGTTGCATGACCACAGCTAAATGCCAGAGACTAAGGCCTGTTGTTTTAGCCACTATGTCCAGTAATACAGCATCTAATGCCAGTGATGGTTTGCATTCTTCTTGCTCCTTTTCTTAAAGGGACTATGTCTGAACTAAACTGTCTCCATTAAGAATGATGTTTCATTTCCTGTAAAGTTTTAGTCTATAACCATCATTGTTTAAGAAAGCTCTTTTCTAGCTGTTACAAGATTTTTTTTTCATCATCAGTAGTTACTGAATCCTACCAAGTGCTTTTTCTTTTTCTGTGGCTCTTGAGAATTTGTAAATTTAAATCTTCCTTTGTCTTGGAATTATTATTTGAATACAACTGTACTTGATTTCAAGCCCAAGTTTCTTCCACTACAAAAGGACCTGCCAACTACTAAGAAGAAGCTTCTGTGCAACAAAGAAATGAGATTATGAATAGGAATGATTACACTAAAAGAGAAACCATGATGCACAGCACTAGTGAAGTACCACAAGTATTCCAGGAATTGAGACAGGGGAGAGCGATCATGTTCACTGCTGGGTTTCAGGGAAGACTCAAATGGTCAGAGATGAGACACCAAGTCAGGAAAACATGAGGCATACACACACAAAAATAAGTTAGAACATATGGAGCATAAAATCAGGAGCCCAGGTTGGGAAAGTAGGCTGGGGTCAGATCACAAGGCACACCTGACGAACCCTAATGCAAATCACACTTTCCAGGGCTAGAGTAAAAGTAGCCTTAGAGTTCAAGAAGGCATGATGAACATGTGAGTTGATATTTTCTCCATCTGATAACAGTAAGGGATAAAAAACAAAATGAAAAGAACAGAAAAAAGAGTAACAATAATGGTAACAACAGATGGATATGTCAATAAGGATCTAGAAAATGGAAAGCAAATTAGAGTGTTGACCCATGAAGTACAAAGGAGGGGGAATGTGATCAGCGCAGTAGGGTTGCCCCCCCCCTTCCCTAGAGTAAATGAGCTATGTGGGGGGATACCAAGACTGCCTGTGAGTGCCGTTTCCTAGGCCCAGAGATGAGCAGCGGGGAGAGGCTGGGAGAACTGCTGCAGAAGAGCACAGTGGTTAAAAGCACAGGTCTACTGGCCAGGGCACATGGGTTTAAATCCAAGTTCTGCCACTTACCAGTTGTGAGGCCTTGGATATGTTCTTCAACGTCTCTGGGACTCAGCTGTTCTTTTTCACAAAATGGGCTGATAATAAGAGGAGTATCTCCTCAAAAGACTGAGGTGAGGAATGGATGAGTTAATACATAGGAAACATTTTGAAGAGTGCCAGGTGCAATGTTTGTGATCAACTAATGTTGGCTGCCATGAAAAAACATTTGACTTCAAAAATTTTACATGTATTACCATGATGATTTGTTCTTTTCAGCCTTTTTTTTTTTTTTTTAATGTCAAACCCATTGCAGTGGGATAGTTGAGACAGAATGAAGGTCTGAACATAGCCAAGAGCAGAGAATTTGCAAAAGGGGAATGATGACTTCAGGCTGGACTCTGGATGGCCGCCTAGAGGCAAATGAAATCACATACGAGGGGATGCAAATGAAATGTTGGAGAAAAACTAAGATTCACTCAGGAGGTGGGAAGGAATAAATTGGGAGTTCGAGATTTGCAGACGCTAACTACTATATATAAGATAGACAACAAGTTTCTACTGTACAGCACAGGGAATTATATTCAGTATCTTTTAGTAACCTATAATGAAAAGGAATATATGTATGTTCATGTATGACTGAAGCATTATGCTGTACACCAGAAACTGGCACATTGTAAACTGACTATACTTCAATCAAAAAAAATAAAAAATAAAAAAAGTTACCACAGAGGGAAAAAAAAAAAAAAAAGATTCAAATACCCCAGGTGCCTAGTGGCTAAAACTGCCCTGTGATTTAAAACAAGCAAAAGAGGAAGTTTTTCTACTGTGATCTCTTTGAGAGCAGGGACTGAGTTTAACTCAGATCTTTGTCTCTAACCAGGGTTTCTGACGGGCTTCCATTGGTATGAGTGGATCTCGATTATAAAGCACCTGCCAGGAGTGCAGAGTCTTCCAACAGTGAAGAGAATGGCAGGCAGAGGGGTGGGCACACACAGAGAAGGGCCTGACTTTCCAGTGACCTCCGGGGATGATGGCACGTCCTGCTGAGAACGCTGGGTCACAAATCTCCCAAGGATGCCATGAGGCCCATACTCACAGGAAGGAAAGTCAAAACCACAGGCTCTAGTGTCACCATGTGCAGAACGCCCTCCCACCCCACACACCAGCCGCCATGACTGCCTTACTGAGGAGCTGGGGGAGGGGCGTCCCAGGCTTCTTCTCCCCTGTCCTGAAAGGCAAGGGGTGGCAGGCCCTGGCCACCGGCCACGTGCCTTTCTTTGATTAAGGGGAAGACCGTCACAAATCTCTGTTGTTCAGCATCAGCATACAAATAACTGTATACATACTGTGACCTTCCCAAGTGACCACCTCAAATGTCTAAAATCCAGAGTACACTGGAAGCCTCAGGACGCTGCTTAACAGTCACATTATGCTGTGATCTGTCAGGTTTAGTAACAAGGAATGGTGTTTGTTGTTATGTTTAAAAGATTACAGATGGACCCCATGATAAGAGCTCCTGGTGTGTGTATCTGTCTGTCTGTCTAGATGAAGGTATCATAACTAATTTTAGTTGTCTTCTTTTCACATTTTCCTACCTTCTAAGTTTTCTATAATAAGCCTGTATTATATTTTTAAAGAAAAAGATACAATAAAAAGTCATTAACTTTTTCAAATTAAAAAAAAAAAATCAGGAGAGGGTATAGCTAAAGTGGCAGACTGCATGCCTAGCATGCATGAGGTCCTGGGTTCAATCCTCAGTACCTCCATGAAAAAAATAAATAAGTGAACCTAATTACCCACCTCTGCAAAAAAAAAAAAAAGAAAAGAAAAAAAATCATGTCAAGACTGATGCTAAAACACATTTCCCTAGTGGAGAGAATACATTAATCTACATGGGGTTTTACTTATGATTGATAAAAACAGTCATCCAAATCTACAAGTTCGTTCACTCTGTTGCATATCTAACATGTTTCAGAGACTGTTTAATTGTGTCTTACTGAGAACTGTGACTCCCAGTTCAAATCAGAGACAAGAATTTCACTTCCACAGCAGGGATCCAAAAAGTTCTTCCCTACAGATGGGTTTGGGAATAGAATTTGAGATGATGAACTTTGTTGAGTGGTTCCTATTTTTCTGAGCTTGGCTTTGAACTTATCTGTCCCTTACAGTCATTCTTAGAATTGATCTCACGCTTAGGTCAATCATTCTGCGATGAAGAATACAATTTCCCAAAGTCCATTTTTCCAAGTTTTATGACCTGAGTTCAACTTGAGTTCACATTATTAGTTGATGAACATCTCTCAATGAAGCTTATTAACTAGAACTGCTGTCTCAGTTTGGGTCTCTTCCAAATGGTTTTGCCAAATGCTATCAGGGCACCATACGTTGGGGAATTTGTTATTCCAGCCTCTACTTAAGTTACTCAGAGGACGTCCTTGACCTTTCTCATGGCTCTTCTCTCTTGCGGGTGATGTGCTCTGAGGAAAACAAAGTAATTTTTAGAACTTTTCTTTCAACTGAAGTTGAGTAATTATTTCAAATATTGCCAACCATATGAAAATTAGTTCCATTCTCAGCTAAAAGATATTATCTTTAAATCAAAAGCAATCAGTTTAATGTCTTACTTAACCTTAATCAATTAAATTATTTCTAGTTCTACTAAAGAGTAAAGGTGCTGAATATTTTAATTTCCTTATGTCAAAGTACCCCCATCCCTAGGCATTTTGAAATTAAAGAAAAGGGGCACTGAAAAGTGACCACCATCATTTATAACTAACTGAAAAGCATACGTGAGATTATCTGTATCAGCCTCATCTTTTGTCTTCCAGCCTCTACTCACATTTCTTGTACTCTCTCCATCACAAAGCAATGAGAGTAATCTTTCTAAAACATAAGTTAGATCATATACTCTCCCTACTTAAAATCTCCAATGGGCCTCCCATCACACCAGAGTAAAACCCCCACTTCTTAGCACGCTCTTCAAGGACCTAACCTGTCTACATGGCCAGCCTTACCTTCCCTCCCCCACCCACTCTCCAACCCTCTTTCTTGTTTATGAGGCTCCAGCCAAATCCTGTTCCTGAACTCCAACACACTTCACTTGCTCCTTTCTCAGGAACTTTATTCTTTTTTTTTTTCTCCTTTTTCTCTCTTACCTTTGTTGGGCTGCCCTCTTATAATCATTCCTGTCTCACATCTTCAAAGAAGATTGTTGGTGATTTTGTTTGTTTGTTTGCTTTGTTTACAACGATATCCCCAAACCTGAACACAGTGAGTGGAATATGGAAAAACTCAGTAAAATGTTGTTGAATGAAATAGGTCTCCCAGCCTAGCCGAGGTAAAGCAGTTTCCTCTCTCTCCCGGACTCCACTCAACTCCATCTCATTTCTTTCCTTTATTTTCTTCCTAGCACTCAGTTCCTAGGACTATGCTCTTCATTTGTTAACTGGTTACTGAGAAGTCTCACTTCAATAGGGTAAAAAAGATTCCATCTTTTATTCACATACACTATATGGAATATGCCTTTCTTATTCCTTAATGTCATCACAGAGAGATAAACGTTCTAGTCTCTTTTGCTGTTAAAACTCTTCCAGTTTCAAAATGCTAATCTTGTTCCTAATTCAAAGCTCTGTGGCTACCCTCCTCCTTCTAGGCTTTAGCTCCTCTGGGGTTGGAAGTAGAGAACAGAAAGCAGGAAGAGGACATCTTTTGACTTAAAGTAGGTGGTCGTGGTCATGTGCTTAATGGTGGCAATGGCTGAGCTGGCTTACACAGTCTGGCCACCAGTGGACTCTGGGAGTCAAAGTTCAATTCTGGGCTTCTCAAAGTCAGAGAGGGGGATTCATGCCAGCTTTGCCTCTTCTATTCTTGTTCAATTCTCATCACCAAGTTCTTAAACCAAGGCTCTTACTCTTGGTGTCCCCTGGCTTGGAGGCAGGCTTCTTGTGTAAGGTACTAGCAGGGTAATTCTTCAGCCACTTTCCACTTGATATTTTGGATATTCTAGCATCTTTACACACCAAATGAATGGTGTTCAGATGCTCAACTACTGCCCTTCTCTGACCCCACTGTTCAGCCTCAATTCTCCTCCCCCACTCAGGTAGGAATAGGAGCACACTGGTGAAATGCTGCCCAAACAGCCTTCCAGCGTTAAACAGAATGTTAGTCTCACCCACATTTTTGCAAGCATCCCCAATTTTCTTTCAGTTTCCCTTTCTCTTTTCCCACTTAGATTTCTGCAAATGGAGAGCACCCTTCTCCCATTCACCATGGGGTGAAGTGGGAATCATGGCTGGCCATACATTCCCACCAGGTCCCTGACAAGGAAGTGCTAGTGAATCTCTCCAAGCCACTTTCCTCACTTGTACACCCCGATCTGGCAGAAGGTCTGGTTCTACAAACTCTATGAAAGCCCTGAGAGGAGGTCCAGCACCAACAGTGAGCAGCAACTCAATAGTTCTCTGAAGAGTGAGGTGGTCCTCAGTCTTTCTTACTCTTGGTTGTGGATCTGAGTGCACAACTACAAGAAAATAGGGGTAGTCTCAGCAAACCCCTTAGCATTAGCTTACCCACTTATTACATGCCACTTACACACCCACAGATACCAGCATGTACGCTTTTGAGGGAAATTACTCTGGGGGCCTCTATGTGCCTAGAAGAATGAGACAGAGGGAGATATCACTTAAAAATATCTGTAGCATGACTGACAGACTGACTAGAAAGTTTCAAATACTTTCTTAAGACATATAAAATGTGCTAGAGCAATGATCACTTCTTATAAAAACATTTAATACTTCAATGTTGTTTTTCAAAGCATCTAAATTGGCCAAAACTCATTATACCTTCTGACCAACAAACTTCTATTCAAATTTTTAGGCACATATATTTCAAAATTGCACTAATTTACTTTCAGCCTCATTCATGTTTTAAAATGCAAATGAAAACAACAGTATCATCCAGATGCTCCAAAACGCCCATTCATTTACCCTTTTTATAAATTCTAATAAGTATTAAAACCTTAAAAGGCAGACATATGCTGTTATATACTGATTACTTCTTCTTATCTTATACCCTACACACACATCTGTAGGAACTTTTTTCTGTAAGACTGATATATTTCCTCTATCATTTATACTGTTTATACTAGTATCATTTATACAAGAGAATTGCAGACAAGCTGGAAATAAAGTTACACAAAGAAAAGCAAGGAAAACATTTGGGTAGGTCAATGGTAGAATAAAAGAAAATAAATGACTGCAGACAATACGAAGAAAAATTACTAAGAACAAAATGACACTGAAAGACAATTTCTAAAGGGATGAGTAGCAAGACCTCAGCGTTTGCCTGTGTCATCCCACCACAGGAGCACTGATTAAAGCAATTGATGGGAGGTGGAGATGGAGTTTTATGGCAGATAGACAGGACCCCATGGTGCACATACTGTCCCCAAGCAAGAAAGCATCAGCCTAACAGATTCATCCTCCTCAGATACCATGAAATGTTTAGTGATTTATCCTATCACCTTCAAAAGTGTGAAAAAAAAAGGCAATTAGTGCGTTTATATATCAAGTACATGGGCCTGTTTACTAGAGGCAACCACAGTTCTTCTTTTTTTGTAAAGAGCTATTTCTATGTCTCTGAGTCTGTTTTTGTTTTGTAAATAATTCAATAGTATTATTTTTTAGATTCCACAGGCAAGTGGTATTGTATAATATGTCTTTCTCTGTCTGAATTACTTTACTCAGTAAGATATTCTCTAGGTCCATCCATGTTGCAGCAAATGAACTATATATAAAGTAAATGAACAATAAGGACCTGCTGTACAGCACAGGGAACTATAGTCAATATCTTGTAATAACCTATAATGGAAAAGAATCTGAAAAAATATACATATGTATAACTGAATTACTCTGCTATATACCTGAAACTAACACAATATTGTAAATCAACTATACTTCAATTTAAAAAAAGAGCTATGTGCAGTTTAGTGAAAGGAGGGGAATGGCGGTTATTAATCCACTTTACTTGTTTAGTGGTAAATACTAAAGAAAATGCCATGAGGTTGTAAGAAGTCCAAACAATTGCATAAAAGGTAAAAATCACAGTCCATTTTGTATCAGTTCCTGGTTGATTTCCAACAAAACAGTTGCTCCCAATCCCAAATTCACTATTCACATCACTCACCTAATAAAAAGGGATAAAATGATACATCATTTGGAAACACCACACATTAGCAGACTATTTAAAGACAGGTGAACAAAAAGAATAATTTTAAGGAGTTCTTCAAAAAGTCGAGCATGTCAAGAGAAGTTGGCAGTTTAAGAAAACATTCACAAATTCCTTCTATTTGAAATATGTTTAGATGAACCAAAAGAATAAATAAAAGTATTTTTTAAAAGTTAATAGCATCCTAAATTAGGAAATAACCCCAATTTCACACTAGAAATCTGCAGAATATCTGCTTTGGACCAAATGGAGAGAGGGCACTGGAGCTGGCATAACATATCTATGTAAGGGCACAGGGCAGAGCTGCAAGAAGTACACAGAGGAATTTGGAAGGGTCCTACTTCTATTTTTTATTCACTTGTGCTGTTTAAGAAAGAAGCATGACCTTGTGAAGAAAACTGTGAAGCTACTGAGGAATCTAGAGGAGAGCTCTTAAATCATGGCAGGTCCTTGGAAAGGAGGCTGTAATGTCATAAAGAGATCGATTCTCCTCCAGATCAACCTATAAATGCAATGCAGTTAAAATATCAGTGATATTAGGAGGGAAGGGTATAAATAGCTCAGTGGTAGAGCCCATGCTTAGCATGCATGAGGTCCCCTAGGTTCAATTCCCAGTACCTCCATTAAATAAATAAATAAATAAATAACCCTAATTACCTCCTTCTTCCCCCTAAAAATTAATGATATATTTTGGAACACGACAAGCAATAACCATTGACATTTGTTGAAAACTACTATATGCCAGGCAGGGTTCTGTGCATTTTACAAAACAATTCAATTAATTCTCACAAGAACTCTGTCAGGTATATTAATTCCCATTTTACAGATGACAAAACAGAGGCACATGGAGCCTACGTAATTTTCCAAGAGTATAAGTATGCAGCAGAGTCAGAATTTAAACCCAGAGCAGCCTGACTCCACAGCCTGCACAGATAACCACTGTGTTCTACTGTCCCTCTGACAAAATTATTATAAAGTTTAGTAGGCAGTGGTTCTCAAAGAGGCCAATTTCCCCCCAGCCCTAGAGACTTTCAGCAGTGTTTGAAGACATTCTTGGTTGTCTCAGCTGATGGGGTGGTGTTACTGGCATTTAGTGGGTCGAGGTCAAGGATGCTGCTAAACATCTACAGTGCACAGGATGGGCCCCCACAACAAATAATCATCCAGCCCAAAATGCCAGCAGTGCTGAGGGTAAGAAACCCTGATCTAGAAGAATGAATGTGTGCAAGCAGCCAGGAAAATCCTGAAAATGAAGACTAACGAATGGGAACTTCTCTGGCCAGGTATTATAACATAATAAAAAGCTTTGTTAATTAAATGTTAATCAAAAGAGCATAGTGTAGGTAAAGAAACAGATATTCAGATAAACAGAATGTGACAGAGACTGTAACTCATGTATACGCCCGAATGTATGTAATAATTCAGTGCATAAGGAGAATGGCTTTCAACAATAAGAGATAGATTGTTTTTTATATTCAGAAAACTTGTTAGAATCCCCAAGAAGGAAAATAATGGATATCTATTAATTATTCTTTACCACATAATACATTTAATATGATTAAGATGTAAAAAGGAAACCAGAAAAATACTAAAATAAAATACGGATTAAGTCTTTCAGTATGAGCAGTTAAAGACACCGTTTTGCAGACACACAGAAATTCTCAATAAATATAGCAAACCTACTTTTACTGGGGTTGGGGGAGACTAAGGATGGAGGACGTTGATACCTAGTGACTTAGATTTTAATATAACTTTATATAAATAAATACATTTTATTTGTTGAATATAAATATATATATACTATAACTTTGGAAAATGTCACATACTGTTTAAAAGAAAAATCTTTCAAACAAAAGGACATAAAGAAGTTGAAAGTAAAGGGACACTAAAAGGTGTACACAGAAAATACCAACTGAAAAAAAAGCTGGTGACTCTCTGGGACACTGGAAAATTCTCTCTTGATCCAGGTGGTGGGTACATACATGGTGGCTGTGTACTTAAGAAAAATTTCACTGAGCTCAATCCTTAAGATTAGCACTCTCCAGGCTCTTTGCTGTATGTATATTAAATCTCAATAAAAAAGTAAACAGACTGTAAAAAATATAAAAAGTTGGTGTAGCTGTATCAATATCAGACAAAATCAACTTGCAGATAAAGCTTTTTCAGAGATAAAGAAGACCATCATATGATTATAAAATGGATTCTGTAGGAAGTCGTAACAATGATTAAATAGCTTCCTAGAATATAAAGCAACAAATAGGAAAACATTAAACACTTGAAAACATTCGTCACTTTAGAAAGACTAAAAGTTAACTAAATATGAGCTCAAGAAAGTTAGAAAAACAGAAAGAAAAAGCAAAAGAAAGTAGAAGGAAGAAATAATAAAGAGCAGAACTTGTTAAATAGAAGGTGAAGTGAGCTGCCTAGATCACACAGCTGGAGGGAAGACCGAGAAACAGAGGTGAGATTTGTTCTCCTACATGAAACAACAATACTAAATAAACAAGCCAACAAACAAAATATAGGAAACAATGAGTTTCAGACCCTGGACACAGGGTGGCATCAAGATAGTGACCCCCAAGCGAGAGGAAACCTGAAGAGCTTCCAGACATCCTGCAGGGTCTCCCAGAGATTAGGAGACAGAGCTGAGTCCAAGGAAAGCTGAGGGGGCTGGAGCTCTCAGGGCAGAGGGTCTTGAAGAAAAACCTGCACAAAGAGCTCTAGAAATGTGCAGAGTGGTCTTCATTTGAGCACTGATCAGCACGTGCATTTGAGAACACCGTGCGTATGTTCAAAACTTGTCTAACATAATGACCAATTTAATTTTTTCATTTAGAATATAAGGTGGGAGTGGGGTGACTCTAAGTGTCAGCACTAAAATGCTATGACCTTTCTGGAAGCTGTTTCTTTAAATGGATCCCTTTTTGTCCTTTGGGGGGGGATATACATTAATATTTTTTGCTCCTAATTCGGGTGAAAGAAGTAGAAGCTCAGCCTCTCCCAGGATGCCTTTCATGGCCATCCTGCAGCTCCCTCCACCACCATAGGTAATTCTGGATACCATTAAATTCTTCCAGTCCTGAGAGGAAAAGTGAGCCTTAGTAGAGCATTGGCAAAGCTTTGTTTCTCCTGGAAACAAAAGTGTTTAAACTTAAAAGCAGGAGGCATAAATGAAAGGGCACAATAAACGTAGACAGCATTTCCAATAATTTAACTTTCTTTTGCCCTGTTTTTCACTCAGAGCAATAAACCCAGAGGTCACAATGCAGACATTTTCTAAGTATTTTCCTTCAGAAAAGTAAGAAAACACAGGAACAAGGGAGAAATTTTGGATGGTAAGATACTAATTCATTTTGCCTTTAATTAATTTTGTGGCAAATGTGAAAATCTCAAGAATACATGAGAATATGGATGAAGAAAAACTCAAGAGTTTTATTTCATTTTCCTGACTCTGATTTCCAGCCTGTTTAAAAGTGACCCTATCAAAGAAAAGGAAAAGTTGTTCATGTAGATACAGTATTTTTATAGATGAAACTTTGAAAAAATTGCTGTGAACATCAAGAATAGACAAAACTTTAGAAAGATCTCTTTAGAAAGCTGACTTTTTGAGTGCATTTTTATATTTCAAATACCACTCCTAAGTCAAGGGATGGAAATGAAAGTAGGGAAGCTAGCAGAATTTCCATTTTCCTGCCCACAATGACACATTACTGTTTATATCCCAGTATTCTTGGAACAGTGTTAACCAAAAAAGAGTGGAATTGCGTCTAAAGAACATGTAGAGTCAAGCCTGCTTTAGAGGCAGCTTTTTAAGTAAGTAATCTTGGGGAGAAGGGACAGAGATGGACTTGAGAACTGAAGCAGTGCCTTAGCTCAGGATCTGTGATGCGAGAGGAAAGAGCCGTGCCCTCCCACGTGACGAGTCAGCCCTTTCAGAGAGTCCCCATTGTTACATCTCAAACTTGCAGCTGCTCTCATCAAAGATCACTCTGTGGGGCAGGTTTCACCTGTATCTCTTTTATGCTCAGAGCCCGTCTTTAGCCAAGAAAACCTCTCCCATGACTGATTTGCCATAGAAATGTGTGTTTTCTGCTTAGGAGGCTGATTTTTGATTTTTGTAGACCCTCCTAGATTTAACCCATCTTACAATTGAAAAGGTCGCTGAACGCAACGAGCCTTCCTTTGCAGAATCACCTAACTTAGCTCACCTGTTTTGACCAGCTGAGTTCTAAACACATCGCCATTCCGCCCCAATTCAAATTGCGCTCCATTTTGACTTTGCTTCACATACCCACCCTTCCCCATCTAGCTAGTTTCGTGATGGACTGGTTTAGTGACTTTGCTTTCACACTTTCTTTCCCTGTGCTTTGACTACACCAGACCGCAGCTTACACTGTATTTTAGTAGCCTGTTTTATTTGCCAGTCTCCTCAACTCAACAGTTTTGAAACCAGAGACTGATTCACCTTCTCACCACTGTATGCACAGCATCTCCCACAGTAATGGGCATACGTTGGGCACTTACAAATACTCACTGTGTGATTGAATGAATATATGAATTGGTTAATTAGTTAATTAATACTGTAGTAAAATCTTATGAAAGACATTTGTATTGCTTTCTAAAAGTAAAGCTTGCAGTTACCTAGTGAAAAATATTATTGCTATCATTATTACTAATTATGATAACTGTAAGTGGAAAAGCAATAAATGGGCATAGGAATTAACTGAGAATAATCTAAACATGAAGGCCCAAATTCTTTCCCCCAGGAATACTCTTCCCCCAGATATGTACTTGGTTTCTCCTCCATGTTTTCAAATGAACCCTCAGCAAATATTCCATGATTACCTTTAAAGAACACAGAACAAGAGAATCAATTGATTTTTCACTGAATGTTTTCAATCAATCCATGTCAGCTGGTAACTTGAAAGGGCTGCTGAGTAATAATCACCAAAAAATATACTGAAATTGAATGAGTGGGATATGGTCTGACAGATTATTAAGTTAATATAACCAATCTCTAAAGTAGCCCTATAAGTAACTGAAATTCTAGAATGCTTGAAATAAAAAGATTTTGAAAGGACTTTCAATATCCAGGCAAAACCATACCTAAATCAAGCTAGTGGTATGGGCTGCTTATTAATTTGGGCCAGGGATAATATTCAAAACATTTAATTACTGGGACCACACAGTACCGATCAATCAGAATGAATACTGGCCGACAACGTAACAGTGCAGGCCCGCTAAGTATCAACACTGGTTCTAGATAAAATTATAAAATGAGTTAGACAGTAAGAGGCCATTTTCTTATCTTCCCCCCAAAACCCTAACTATAAATGCTTGAAAAGGCAAGATCACATGTTCTTTAACTGGTCACACTGAGTAATGTTCTAATATCAACGCTGTAAACCACTGGGGCATTTCTGGTCTGAGGGCAAGTTTTGCTTGGACTGAACAGCATCTGTTTAATGTGAAGTAACTGACAATTTTGCAATAAGTAGACTTCACGGAAAATGATTTGGTTTCTCCTGAGATATCAAAGATCTATAAATAACAACCCCACAACCCCTCTGGACAACAATGATGAGCAGCTGCTCTCTTCAGAAAGGGCATCCTCCCATGTGGATGCAGTCAGCACTAGCTTTGGTTTACACTTTTAAGTAACCTGCTCTGTGCCTTGAGTTTGACACTTGAGTCTGGAAGCTGTTTAGAGTTCAGTTAGCCAAACAGCAGAGAGCAGCCTCAAGCTTCCTGTGAGTCTTAGTCACCTAATTAGAGTTCCTCTACCCTATGTTTCCTGCCACAAAGCAAACAAATGGTTGTCATAAGAACAGTTTCAAAGATAAATGACTTGGAAATGAATATAAATAGTATGGACAGGCTGTCCACAAAAGTGCGATAGAGAGTACTGTATAATTTTACCAAAGAATAATGTTTTCTGTGTCATCTCCTTACAATTTATCACAACACCTTTTTGCAAGGAGTTATTATTCCAAACATAGTACCCTTAAATTGCAGTAAGAATTGGGTTTCAGATGAACGATTTCATGTCTCCTAAAATTTCAATAAAAATTCAGGCTTGTTTTATCTTGTTAATAAAGACCTTGGTTTAGCTGTATTTAACTAGAGTGTTACAGAGACAAAGCAATTAGTGTGCTTTGAATCTTTTTTTTGTCTCAGAGACACACATTTGTAATATCCTCAAACTATAATCCAAACTATTTCTCTCAACAGTAAGTTTAAAAAACTCCAACTGCAAGTGCTTAATCACAGTCGATTAATATTGACCAAAGAATGTACGGAAGAGGAATGCAAAGTCAAGTCAATAACTAGTCATGTCAAATAAAACTCATTTTCTTTTTTCCAATAGGATCACGAGGTTGGTGGATCAGGGGAATGTGACCACAAAGTGCATCTATGAATAACAGGTCTTTTTTCCTTTATCTTCTTGTAGACAGATGGAGGAATATGGGCTAAACAAAATCACTGTTAGAAGGATTTTTATCTTTTTCTTAAAACTGGCTCTTTCTCCAGGGATTTCTTTCTTATTTTGTCGTACCATCATTTACCACCAAACATCCAAGCTAGAAATCTTGGCGTCATCCTGATTCCTTTTTCTCCTTCTTCACCCACATTCAATATTCTGCTGTTTCTCAAACCCAATCTCTTTTCCTCATCTTCATTGCTGCTTCTCTGACAGGTCCTCCTACTGTCATAGCTTTCTAAGTGTTCTTGCCCTCCAAACTCTTCCTTTTAAATCCATCCCTACAAGGCCACCAGTTTGATTATTTAAAATAACAGTCACACCATGGCACTACTCCACATAAAACTCACTGATGACTCCCCATCCGAAGCCCTCACGATCTTAGGCTGTAATATAATGAAATTCAAGATCTAGGATGTAGGCAGTGAAAGTGCCACTCTGTTCTTCAGGGAAAGATCACACCAAGATATGGGAAAACTAGACAGAAACTAGAATCACCAAGAACCACACAACCCATTCATATGAATCTGGAGATGTTTTATGTGGAAAAGTCTCTGTATTGAGCAATATGGAAATAATCAGAAGACTGTAGATTTGTTCTTCAAGGCTGAAGAAATGGAAATGAAGATCCATATATAGTAGAGAATCAAATTTTGATAATTACAAGAAACAACTTTTAATGCTTTGAATTAAACAAGATTATGCAAAGAAAGTGATGCATTTCCCACCCCTGAAAGTATTCCAACATAGACTGGACAATTTACTTGCCTGATCACGGTATTGTAAAAACTGTCCATGTCTCTAATAATTCAGCTATATGAACTTTAAAGTCCTTCAAATCCCAATATGCTGTGATTAACTTTCCAAAATTATAAGGTAAGAAAATACTTTTCTATTATAAGATTTACTGTATCAAAATACTGGCAACCACTGGCTTACCTGTAATAAAACAATTTCTCTCTGATCCTTTTTGGCCAACCACACCCATCTTCCAATTACCTGCATCAATATTTTTAACAATCTTTTTTTTTCTTTTGTCAAAGTATAACTGACATACAATATTACATTATTTTCAGGTGTACAACATAGTGATTCGACATTTATATACAGTCTAGTAACCATCTGTCACCAAAGTTATTACAGTATTGTTTGGCAATATTCTGTATGTTGTAGGTTACATCCCCATGACTTACTTACTTTATAACTGGAAGTTTGTCCCTATTAATCACTTTCACCTATTTTGTCTGATCCCCAATTCCCCTCCCTTTGTCTATCACCACCTTGTTTCTCTGTAACTGAAGGTCTGTTTCTGTTTTGTTTTGCTTGTTCATTTGTTTCTGTTTTTTTTTTTAGGTTCCACATGTAAGTGAAATCATACAGTATTTGTCTTTCTCTGATTTATTTCATTTAACATAATACTCTCTAGATCCATCCATGTTGTTGTAAATGGCAAGATTTTATTCTTTTTTATGACAAAATTCCACTCTCTATATATACATAAACCTCTCACATCTTCTTTGTCCATTCATTTATCAATGGACACTTGGGTTGCTTCTGTATCTTGCCAATTGTAAATAATACTGCTACGAAGCTAGATGTGTATATATCTTTTTGAATTAATGTTTTCATTTTCTTCAGATAAATACTCAGAGTGGAATTACTGGATTATATGGTAGTTCTATTTTTAATTTTTTGAGGAACCTCCATATTGTTTTCCATAGTAGCTGTACCAATTTACATTCCCACTAACACTGTTTGAGGGTTCCCTTTCCTCCACATCTCCCCAACACTTACTTGTCTTTTTGATAACGGCCATTCAGACAGATGTGAGGTGGTATCTCATTGTCGTTTTGATCTGTATTTCCCTGGTGGTTAGTGATGGTTGAGCCCCTTTTCACGTGCCTGTTGGCCATCTGTATCTCTTCCTTGGAAAAAGGTCTATTCAGTTTCTTTGCATATTTTTTTAATCAAATTGCTTTTTTGATATTGAATTGCATGAGCCTTCACTTCAGAAATTTAGACAGAGGGGAGTTTCTTCTCACTACACCTAAGGATGAAATATCAATAAATTACCCTCAGTGTTTTTCCCAAAACACTCGATTACATATGGACTCTAATGGAATGTTAATATCAGGTAAAATCAGGGGAAAAAAGTTCAGTGATGGTCACAGAGCATAAAGAAATATCATTAATCCATTCTCCACTCTAAGTTCTGTTAATCAGCTTCCCTTGAGTCTTGGATGCATAATAACTGTCATTTCCACCTCTTCTGGAAATGGCTAGGTATGTTTTAAAATTGTATGGCTCATTTCGTGGTCTTTCTAACAGCAGTGACAATATTCTGTGGAATATCACAGTGTTCACTGAAACCCTTTAGTGATTATGCCCATCAGTTATAAATGAAATACCCTACTAGGCACCCCGACTGTGTAAGGCCACTAAAGCTTCTCCAGCCAGCCCCACAAGAAAGCTCTCCCTCTCAGAGTGGAGGGTAAGTTTGAGTACATTTCTTGAGGCCTTTGGAAGAAGCTGTACCTGGCAAACTGAAAAGAAAAAAAAAAAAAAACGATTGTATCATTTGTTTTTAAATACTGATGTCCCGAGGGGTTAAAAAATACCAGTCTCCAAGCCACATTTTCCCTGCGGTAAATTTTATCTACTGCCATGCAGAGTTCTCTCCTCTTGCTAATGAATCACTTTAAATAACTCTTCCACAGCTCACAGCTTGTTGAGGCCATGCTTTTAAGCCATCTGTTTTTCCATTGTAGATGGACTCTTGTGATTATTTAAAATTAGTTTAAATATTATACTTTCAATAGCATTTATAGAGACCCAGGATTAGAAGAATTCATTTCTGTCTTGTTCCTCTTGCCTACATCCGACATTATTCACCCTGAACAGATGTAGCAGGAGGCAGAGCAGGAAAGCAGAAGGAGAATCTGCAGTTCTCTTGAGCCAAGCCATCCATGGGTAAAAAGCACCTGGTTTTGATTCTCCACTAGGACAAGCTGCCTGACAATCATTCTCATTCTCACTTTCTACCTCTGATTCTATTCCACAGTTTCTGTACTTTCTGGAAAAACAACCCACAAAAGAAATTTGCCCAAACCTAACATGTTTTCAGTGTCCACAAGCTGGAGTTCTGTGCTCAAGTCACCACCACAGGTTTTCTCTCAGACACTGACCTCAGAGGACAGGGCCTGGGTCTACCTCATCCATCACCATCTCCCAGTTATTACTTAACTACAGACACAAATGCTTCCAAACCGCAATTTCCCTTTTATGTTTTTTTTTTTTCATTTTAATTCTCTGTTCTTGTTACTTCTATTCTAAACGGGAACCCAGTGGCCAAAAATAATAAAATTTAATTTTAAAATGAAATAATTTTTTAAATCAAAAGTTATAAAAAGAAAAAAAGAAAGAAAAGAAGTAACAATTGACATCAAGGAAGACTTCTTAAGCACCTGTAAGCGCTTCAGGAATTCTAAAGAAGGTCAGTATATATGCAAATGTCTGGCTCATTAACAAGAAGGCACAGGAGTAGCAAAACCAAGAAGTTGACCTATGAGCGAAGCAGTGGGCAGTGGTTGGCTATTCTGATCACTCTACTAAATTCTCAAGAAATCCACCGCATCCTCGTTCATCGGCATGGCACGTATCTGTCCTGGACCAATGGCCACAGCTCCGGAAAGCCAGCCAAAACTTTTTAAATTCTGAGACCTCTGATAAAACTGTGACCAGATAGTATTTTTAAGATTCAACCTATGTTTATTTTTCTCCCTTCCATTCAGGCAGACATGCATGCAGTCATGTATTTCTTGCCTCCAAGGAGTAAACTAATAGAAAAAAAGAGCAGAATTTAACCCAAATTTCTCTGTCCTTTGGATTCCAAACATACCAGTTCCAGGGAAGGAAGGCTACATCATGCCAATAAAATATTTTTAAGAAGCAGGAGGGAGAGTGCCAACAGCCCCATCAGAAAAGTTCTCCAAGGCTGCAGGAAGTGAGAAGATGGGGACTGCAGCTTGCTTTCTGCAGAGAAGGAAGTGGGGAGATCACAGGGGAAATGGCTCTGGTGCACCTTGGAAACTGAGACCACGTCATGGGTGTAGCAGAGAGCCAGCGCACCTTGAGGGCTGTGCTGAGACACAGATGAGGTGTCTAACTGCTCGCCCGTGTGGGTAAACAACTCAATGACCAGATGCCATGCCCTGAATTCTTAGCGCTGTACCAGTTTTTTACAACTGTGACATGAATTCCTGGGAGATAGGAAAACCATTCAAAGACTACCATTAAAACTTCCTGCCTTCCTGAATGTACAGAGGCCCAAATAAGACTCATGCTGAGTTACAGAAAAATAAAGAAGCTCTTCCTCTCCACCTGCAGTGTTCCTCAAGCCACGGTAGATGGGGATTCGTGATTTCGCTTTAAATAGCACATAGCCATGTGAGGTTGCACCACAGTTCCTGAAGTTTCAAGACCAAATTGCTCCCCAGGTGAAAATCCATCCCAGCCACTCACGTTTCTCCCTACCTCCACAAAGAATAGAGGCAATTCTACATTTCTCAGCTATTTAATCACAAGGCACCTATTCAATTTGGGATTTGCAAACACTTAACCTGTTTTAATGAGACCTTTTGGACAACAATCCCCATCTCAGCTGTGGGGCCTTGATTTTTTCCTTAGAATGTGATTCCTGCAAAACACACAGCAAGCTACTTCCATTATCCTCTATTTTATACCCTTCACACTCCCACATGCTTCACAAATTACTGTCCGAACTACATCTGCAACTTTGAATAGGTGAGAAAAATATCTTCTAAGGCAAGTTCTCTGTAGACATTTCTGTACAGCAACCAGAGGTTAATTTCAGCATGTGACTTAGCCACATGAGTGAGTGACTACAGCATAAAGAGAATTAATCTCAGTCTGCTTTTATTGTTTGAGAGCAAGGCTGGTCAATACCTACTGTAGAGTTTCATGGGTTCAATCAATGTCTCCATGTTTTCCTCTCCCTCTTACAATAGGACCTGATGTTTTTACTTTATCAGTAACTGAACAAATTCTGACAACAAGGAATTTTATTCCAAACCACAACTGACCATTCATTTTAGTTCTTCCCCCACTCAGAGACGCAGAGCAAGTGAAGATCACTGCCTCTTGCCTGTGCCATTGCCTTGTTGATGGCATCTTCACAATGGAAAGTTGCCTGGCACACAGTATGTGCTCCATAAATGTGCATTAATAACAGTAGGCTTTGTTGGCATGAGAGTAATGGAAAGTCAGAACAAGGGTAGAAGGGTTGATCTCAGAGTCTGGGTCAGGAAATAGATTGCCTCCATGAGGCAAGACAAGACAAAGACGAGATGAGACGGCATAGATTCTGCAGAAGTAAATGGCAGGATGGAAAGGAAAAGCTGGCGAAAGGAAGGGAGCCAGATACACAAGGACAGGAGCTCCCAGGAGAAGATCTAGAGGGGAATAAAGATCCCCTGCATACAGCAAATATGTAGAAGGGGACAAATCTAAAAAGAAGAAATGGGAGCGATGAAATTAAACAAAAAGCAGAGAGCAGGGGGCGCAGGAAGCTCAGCATTGCTTTAGCTGGTGTATTGGTTTCAGAGGAAATTATCATCTATTATTTCTGCCCTTTGAAACTTTAATCTGTTAACCAATTATTCAGTTTTTATTTTTGTGAAGTCTTAAGTGGGTCCACACTGAAGGCATAATGGCTTCCCATTGGTGGAGAGAGGAAGGGAAATAGTTACTTCCTGACTGGCAGAAGTGGCGAAGGCAATGCTGTCTCCCAGACCACCTATTGCAGCTGAAAATTGCATCTGGTAGCCAAATAGTTCCTCACCCTCTGTGTTAATCTTTTGAACAAGTTCAACTCAAAGACTGAATTATGCTACCCCTAGGAGTGTTAAAAAGATTAATGACCTTAATATCTGTAAAGTTCTTTGAAGGTTAAAAAGTACAAGTACAGTTTTTTAAAGCCTGCATTTAATTTGTGTAACTAAAATATATTGTAATGTTTCATTTAGACAAGTCTTTGAGGAAGAAAGAAACATGCACAAATTACATTGATTTATGTCCCTGTGCTGCTCCTGATTGGGAAAGTGATTTGTTACATGACCTTGAAAAGATAGAAGACGCCAGAAAGGGGGTGGTGAGGAGAGAGAGCAAGTAAGGAAAGTGACCTATTTTGAAATCACAGCTCTCCCAGGAGCACAGCCAGGGGCTGTAAGACTGGGATACGGACAACTTGCCTCTGTGAACACTTTCACCTCTTTTTAAGGCATCACATCCTCACGTACCCCCATCCCCTGGCAGCCTGGAAACACTCCATTTTCTGTACCCCAGACCCTGGGTCAACTATCTGGAGCTGCTCCAACTCCAACTCCTTAAAATTCAAAAGTCCCACTTTTTACCAACACCTCCTGTCCTGCCATTTCTTTCTTCCCCTTCCTGCCATCGTATCTGTTCTTCCACCAGGGAGATGTTTGCTTTCTCACTGTCTGCCCTCCTGGTATCAACTCCTTCCCTCCTGCCTGGTCATTCAACCTCTTCAACTGCACCGTAAGCTCCCGCACCTTCTCCCCCTCTCTGCCCTCATCCAGTCAACCCAGTCCTGGGTCAATCTAGTCACTTCTTAGTCTGCATCCACAAGACACCCCACTTTGCTTCTACCAATTAAATCAAATAAGATAAAGTGAAATAAAATAAGCAAGATAGCATAAGATAAAACAGAATAGGACGAAGTAAAATAGCACTGTATTTATTGGCCTCGACTATAAATAGTGGCTTCAATTGGACTCTTGGTCTAATTGTACCTAGAACTCTCTCCGTCTGGCTGACATTTGTATTCTTTGGGTTAGCGGTTCCAACACCTCACCCCTCTCAAATTCTCTACTCCATTCCCACTTTTAATTTTCCTCCAATGATCTTGCTCACACTTCACACAAAAAAGAGAGACCAGGAGTCAAGCCCTTCTCCAATTTCTCTTTCCTTCTCCTCTAGATTTAACGTATACAGATTCATGACCTTTTCTCTTAAAGACAAAGTGGCTCTCCCACTTCCTAGACTATCCACATGATTTAATCCTACGTCTATATTTCTGACTTCACGATACTACGAGCTCTTCTTTCCCTGGGTAATATTGACCCTTCTCTCTTTTTGAGAAAAAAAATGGCACTGGAACACCACTGACTAAATCATATTACCAAGAAGGGAAAACACATCACGGGGAATTTTTTTAAAATATGAGACCTACTGTACTTTAAGAATAACAGCCAGCATTTGCTGAGCAGTTACTATGTTTCTGGTAGTCTAGTAAGTGCTTTATATTCATATCTCAGTTGATCCCCCCATAACTCTTTCCAGAAAAATTCTGTTAATACTATTATTTAAAAATGATTTAGTAATGAACAACCACAACAATATCTGGGGGACTATTGCTGCAAAGTGATAATGTCAGGTCGATAGCATTGGAATTATCTCCAAAGTATACATACTCATTAATCATATCTTCATCCAGTCATTGGTTAAATTGCAAGGCCAAAAAGCATATGTGAGTATATTTTAGGTGTTCACTTCCACTGTTTTAAAAATATTAAATAGATTACTAATTCTGATATTGTCTGTACAGATCTATACTGGACAGAAGAACTCTGAAAATATCTAGAGACAGAAGGCTCTCTCTGAAAGCTACATTGTAAGTCCTAGGAGCTTGTCACAGAGAAGCTTCCTATCTTGCTGGCTATGGTGGGACAGGGACTTGCATCTTGATGGTGTCCTTTTGACACATGGTGTACAAGTCAAAAAGTTATCTGAAATATCTCACTTATCCACACAAAAGCAATCTCTTTTTCATATAGAATGAGGAGTTGGGAGGATTTCTGCAGTTTCCCTGTTCTAATAAACCTGAAAAGTTCTAAAAAGAGCCACGTTGTATTTGGGTGTTGTTATGGATTGAAGTGTATCCCGTCACCCAAATTCCTATGTTGAAGCCCCTACTCCCAGTATCTTAGAATGTGATCTCATCTAGAAATAAGGTTATTGCAGATGCAGTTAGTTAAAATAAGGGCACAGTGGAGTAGGATGGGCACCATCCAACATGAACTGAGTATAAGACTTGGACACAGGCAGCAGAAACACAGGGAGAACACATGTGAAGGTGAAAGTAGAGATTCTGGTCACACAGCAGAAGCCAAGGAACACCAGAGATGGCCAACAGATCACCAGAAGCTAGGAGAGAGGCATGGAATAGATTCTCCCTCATATGCCTCAGAGTAACCAACCTTGATCTTAGACTTCAAGCCTCCAGAACTGTGAGACAATAGATCTCTGTTGTCTAAACCACTTGGTCTGTGGTAACTCATTACAGCAGCTCTAGTAAATAGATACAGGTGTCTTTAAGGGTCAAAGATACCTGTCGATGCAAAGAGCTTCAATATCCAAAGGGGAATGCTTCTTAAAAATGAAGTAGAGAAAACATAAAGATGTCTTCCCTAATGTTTCTTTCTTTCATTGTAGTTTCTGTTCTTCTTTCATATTTTTTTTCAAAATACTTAATATGTAGCCTCTTTCAGATTACTCCACTATCTGCCGCTCTTGGAGTGCTTTTCTAAGAGGAAATATTTGTGTGCTTGCTGATTCTTCCTTCTGGTGTTCTTTTCACTGTCTGGTTCATAATTTTTTTTATGAGTTCATGTCCAGTGGGTTTATGTTGGTCTCCAGGAATCCAGTTTGCCCAGAGATGTGGAAGTTTTCCTACAAAAAGTCTCTTTCAGAGCCCATCCTGACTCTGAGTTCCTTCTATGCTTATGGCATCCAAGGATTTCTCTTTCTTTTTGTCAAGTTTGTCCATGATCATTTTTGTTGATGTTGTTTGCTATTTTATCCAGTATTTTCAAATGTCTTCAGCAGGTGTGGGCCCCTTCTGCATCAGCTTATTTGGCCAATTGCCCAGAATTTCAATTTCATAGACTCTCAAGAACATGCAGATAATAATATTAATAAAAATAATAAAAGAATAATCATTTGTCTTCCATTTTATCACTTACCCCAAATATTTTTGTCTCTTTCTCTCACCTACCAGAAGTAAAGTGACAGAAGCTCTTTGACACTTCAACTGGACCAAGCCTTTTGTATCTCTTGATATCATAAAAAAAAAAAAAAACAGAAAATTATACAGCAGTTCCTGAAAATCATTCTAGAAAAATTCATGTATTTATAAGTTTGCTAAAATGCAAACTTTGCAAGACCAAAAAAGGGGACTGTAGTACTGCCAGATGCTTTGAAACACTTGTCATATATTTCCAGTTCAAACTTCCAAGACTGAAGGAAACTCTGCCTTTCATTTGTCCTACTGAGTGTCAAGAAGATTAGAGATCACTATTTTGACAAAGGCTTGTGTAACAGGAACGCTAGTTTGAAACTGGACAGTGATATCTGCTCCTGACACAAGGCTGTGTTCACTGTTGGCCTTCAGGATTGGCTTTAGTCACACAGAGCAAACAGTCAGCTGTTTGAAACAAAAAAATTTGCAAAAGCTTATTTGTATAAGGAGTTTGATTTTGGATAAAAGAAGAAGGTGAGGATTTTAGAAAAGGACTGGAAATGCAAGCAGGGGAAATAGAAGGAGATGCTGCTGAGGCTGACTGGAAGGACTATGTGCGAGTCAGGGTATAAGCTTAGTTAGGTTCCCAAGGGATACAGTGGGAAACCCAATCGAGAAGGTAAAACAAGCACCTGCGCACCTTGAGGGCTGATGGCTTTGGGAACCTCAGACAACAGTCTGCATAGTGCTGATCCTGTCATTCCAAGGCAAGCACAGGAAACACAGCAGCAATGAGGCATCATGTAGTTTCTCAGCCAGAGCATCAGCAAAGAGGTGGAAGCAAAGATTGGGGCAAACAAACCACCTATGGTGACCGAGGCTGGCAGACCAGTTTGTGCTAGAGGACTCTCTTGGTGACACTGTATCCCCTCCTTCTGAGTGAGGCCTTATTCTCAGACCAAGAGTATGTGCCTATAGCTTCTTTTAAAATAAACCCTTTCTCAGGAGACCTCTCATCCTTCAAGAAGATAGTAGATCATCTCCTCCAGACTATGTCTGCATCCTGAGATAAGCACAGCTTCAACTCAAGCTGAAATCACATCATTTATATTTAATCTATATTTCCTTATAATTAATGTTCCACATCTTTCTAGACTCTGTTACAAAAATCATATTCAGGAATTCCTAGGAATGGGAACCAAAGAATTCAACAATTCTGTCCTAGGCCCTAGTAAAGGGTTGGTGGCTCTGGACATCAGCATTTATGACCCAGCCAGGGATGAGAAAAATCACAAAATTCCTAGGTCTTACTTTTCCCTGAGGAGAAAGACTGTTCTGAGCTTGCTGAAGTCTCCCTTGACTACTTTCACCTCCACCCTAGACATTACTCCTCCCAACATTAACTATTTCCAGGAAAACTTTTCCCTAAGCCTCTCAGACCAGTCACACTATGCCCCAGCCCCACAACCTTGGCCTTCTGCCTAAAATACTAACAGTATAAGGATCTGCCTGATTTGGATCAGTTTTGCCTTCTTCTGACAGACAAGGTACCTAGGAAAGCCTGGAGAACCATCCAGTGCATTCCAACCTTCCCTTAGCTCTCACTTTCTGAGCTAGACTGTGGGAAACAAAAAAAGCAGAGGAGTCTGGCCTCAATGCCACACGTCACTTACCCAAGATACAGAGATAAGATACGTACAATGGGGAGATTTTCTTGAGGTTGTCACCTCCCTGCAGCCCAAATCACCTCCTTCACCTCTGACTGGTCCCCAAGAGAGACTTTCCTGTGGCTGCAGGTTTAACACAGGCACTGGCACGGCAGCCCTCTCATTTGTGCTTTTGTATTAAGCCTCTGAAAGCATCTTTCCTGACAATGAAAGCTAAAATTTCCTTTTTGTTTGCTTTGTTACCAGTAAGTGTTTGATGTAAGATGAAAGATGCTGAAAAGCTAGAAGGACTTGGTCGATGCTTTCAAGGAAAGACCAAGGAAAAATTTCTTTTCTTGATAGGGTGACGTTTACATAATGAAGAATGTAGTCTGTGAAGTTGTTCTGGGACCAGGTGACATCAGTAGCTGCAACCAAACCACATTTCAACATCCTAGTGAAAGACATGGTCTCCCGTTGCTACAGGTAGTCTTGACTTATTAGATTTGAAGGTAATAAACTGTATAATAAATCCACAAAAAGCCTCATGACCTTATACCAAATATGTAAATTCTGTAATATAAACGTTAGACTCTTAACGCTTATAAAATCGTTAAGTGTAAGGGTGTAAAGGAATATTCAACAACTGGAACATTGAAAAATACTCTTTACAAAGAGAGTTTTAAATTTTAGGTAAGAAAATATAAAGAAGGAATCATACATATAAAAACCTGAGTGACTACTACATGGCTCATTTTACAATATTAAAGGTAGTTCTGTTTAATATATTAGAGTTGGAGTAAAGAGGTATTTTTCTTTTAGTAGTCAGATTAAATATCGTAATACAGAAATGGTGCAATGCAGCTATTCCTCACAGTTCACAAATGATTACTGTGACATTCTGAAAAGTTGTACCTGCAAAAATTACTCAGGTAACAAAAAACCTGACTTTCTTGCTTAGGATAAAGTGATGGATTCCGATAAGAACCAGGAATCCTTGTGTTTCCTAGTATTTAAACATACTCTTTTAACTATAGTGGAAATAAACTGAGGATTCTTGAGTCCGTCCTGTGGGTAAAAAAAACCTCAATAGTGAATACACAGAGGCTGTGGTATTTCAATTGTCTACAGTTTCACAAAACAAATAATAAAATATGAAATACGTAAAAAATATTTATCTCAATATGAAATGCTTTTAGCACACCACTCATCACATAACAGAAATTCAATAAATATTCCTCCTTTCCTTCATTTCTATTTTTATTCCTCAGATGTTCTAGTATTAGGAAAAATCAAAGATATCATTTCAACCCAAAGGATAAAATAAGAAATTCAACAAAGCAGGATAAGGAAATGACCAGCATTTTTCCACTACCTGGAATAGATTTGTGCAGACCAATCCTCCCATGGAAAACAACTATAAAATCAGATACTCCATTAGGAATATCCATGTGAAAGCATCAGAGAATTAATAGGGCAGCAGGACTGTGGGGCCAAGATCCTGGAAGAAAAGGGGTACAGAGAGGTGAGGCTGACATTTAACTCCACTTTTCCTTAAGGCATTTTCCAGCTCCTAAAGAGCAGACTAAAGATGAAGACACTGAGCAAATATTCTAGGAGTTTTATGGGGCTGGGGAATAAAACTGAAGTCAGGCACAATATGAAGCAGACAAAATATCCCAGGATGTCCACTGGAACCTGAATGAGTTTCATCTTAGGAGTAAAGAGTGAACCAGAAACAAAATGACTGTCAAAAAGATTCAAGCCCTTCTGATCAATTCAATTCCAGATTGGATTACATTATCTGCCCCTACCCTTTCAACTAGAAGAAAATTAAACCCTCTAGAAGTAACACCATTTAGAGCCTGAAAGTATCTCTAAAATATTTCACACACATTATGCTGAATTCAATTAAAAAAAAAATGGTCAGGCAAATCAAAAAACAAAACCAAATCCCACCCCTCTCCAAAAAAAATTCAAACAAAAGAAACAACCTATAGGAGATCTAGATCTTGAAAAAATCAGACAGGGACTTTTAAATTACCATGATTAATATGCTCAAGAACTTGGTAGATAGCATGAAAAATTTGAGGGGAACTGAATATTTTAGAAAAGAATCAAACAGAACTGAAAATTATAATAAGTGCAATTTAGACATCAATAGATGGGATTAACAGCTGAGGAGGAGGTTAGAAAATAAATTAGAAAAAAATATTCCAGAATAAAGTACAAGAAGAAAACAAACAAACAAAAAGATGAGAAATCACAGAATATAGCATACAGGATATTGTGAAAAGATCTAAAGTACATGTACTTGGAGTCCCAGAAGGACAGATAATAGAGAATGGAGCAAAAGCAGTATGTAAAGAGATAGTAGCTGAAAAATTTTCCAAAATGATAAATAAAAGACACCAAATCACAGATTCATGAAATGTTATAGTGCCCAACTAGGATAACGTCAAAGAAAACCACATTTAGATATATAAAAGGGAAGATACTGAAGAAGACAAAGAAATAATAGACAGTGGAAGGAAAGGCAAACATTACTTTTAAGGGAATAATAATGAGACTGACAGTTGATTTCACAATGGAAATACTGGAAGCAAGATGACAACAAATGATATTCTCAAAATGATAAAAAAAAAAAAAACTGGTAGCCTAGAAGTCTGTATCTGACAAAAATATTCCCCAAAACAAAGGTTAAATTAAAACATTTTCATACAAGCAAAAACTAAGAGTATGTTACCAGTAGGTCTGCACCAAAAGAAATGCTAAAAGTTCTTTAAGCAGAAAAAATGACTCCAAACAAAAGCATGGGAATACAAAATGAATAAATAAATGCACAAATAGCAATAGAAAGAATTAATCTAGATAAACAGTAAGTGTACAAAATGATAATATATTAAGGAATTTGTAGAACAAAATACATACAAGACTAACACATATGACAACAATAGAAGAAAAATGGACAGGAGGTAGAAAACTAAGTTAAATCTTTCTACATTCCTTAGATTGTCCAAAATTAGTAAAATCACTGATTTATTTTAGACATCAATAAGCCAGGAATGCATGTATAATTTCTGGGGTAATAACTAAAATAATAATAAAAGAATGTTTAGGAAAAAGAAAAGAAAAATACATAAGCTAAAAGAAGGCAAGAAAGGAGAGAAAAAGATAAATATAATGACAAATTTTGAAGGATTGAAATGGGCAAAATCAGTTAGAAACCAATAAAAAATATAATTTGAAAATCTCTCAAATATTTATAAATTAAGCAATATTCTTCTAAAAATCCCAGAGCTAAAGGAAGAAATTCCAGTGAATGTTAGGAAATATATTGAACTGAATGATAATAAAAGAACTACATATCTAAACTTGTAAAATGCAACTACAGATGTGCTTTGAAGGAAAACAATAACCTTTAATGTATACAAAAAAAAAAAAAGGCTGAAAATAAATGATTTACATACCTATCTAAAGAAGGTTAAAAAAAATAGTAAATTAGACCCCAATAAATTAGAAAGAAAGAATAACAAAGGCAAAAAGAGAAATTAATGAACTGAAAAAAAAATGCAATAAAAGCCAAAATTGTTCCTTGAAAATACAAATAAAATGTATAACCCTTGGCAAAATTCATTTTAAAAACCCAGGAATGGTACAGATTATCTATACAAAGAATAATAAAGGAACACTTCTATAAATTCTACACATATTAAAAAGATAAAGAAGAGCTGATGAACAATTTTGTGCTAATAAATTTGGAAACTTTAATAAAATGGATCAATTACTAGAAAAATACATCTTATCAAAACTGACCCATACAAAGAATAGATAATTGGAATAATCCTACACTATTAATGATTTTGAATTTGTAGTTAAAATTTTGCCACAAAGAAAACTCCAGGGCCATATATGTTCACCAGTGAATTTTTCCCAAGATTAAAGACAGAAATAACACCAAATGTACACAATCTGTTCCAAAGAGTAGAAGAGGGAATCATTTTATGAATCCGAGACACTGATGAGTATGTTATGAAACAGGAAACTTTTACTCAAATGTTCTAAACAAGTATTAGCAACCTACTCCATTGATACATAAAAAGAATAATTTGTCACAACCAAGAAGGTTTTAGTCTACATATAGAACTTCAAATTTCAATCAATATATATTATTCACTATATTTACAAAGTAAAGGGTAAAATACCATTATCTCAACAGATGCAGAAAAAAATTTTTGATGATTCAACAAACATTTTTGATAAAAATAACTCCTAACTAGTAGTAGAAAGGAACTTCATTCATATGATATAGTCTTTTTAAAAACCTATGACAAATATGTTTAATGGTGAAATATTGAAAGCTTTCTCCCTGACATCGGAAAAGAGATAGATGCTCTTTATCAAGACTTTTATTTAACATTAACAGGAAGTAGATCCCAACAAGTGTAATATGACAAGAAAAACAAAATTTATAAGAATTAGGAAGAAAAGGTGTCATTCTTCAGAGATTGTATTATCAACCAATGCAAATTAATCTCTAGATAAATATTGGAATTAATAAGTGAATTTAGAAAAGTCACAGAGTTTAAGTTCTAAACATAAAAATCTATTGCACATCTTTATGCCAACAATAAGCAATTAAAAATGAAAATTTTCAATTATACCATTAAATATCTAACAATAAATTAATAAACATGTGTAAATCTCTACACAGAAAACTATGAAACATTATTTAGAGAAATTTTAAAGGACCTAAATAAATGGTGGGCATGTAATATTATAAAGATGTCCGTTATCTTTCAATTGCTTCATAGAATCCATGCAATCCCGATTATAATCCCGGGAGGATTTTTCATAGAAATCAATAAATTGACTATAAAATTTAAATAAAAATTCAAATAGCCAAAAACAAACCAGACAATAATGAAGGAAAAAAACAAACTCAGAGGACCTACATTACCAGATATCAAGATGTACCATAAAGGTACAGTAATTAAGACAGTGTGGAATCAAAGTAAAGAAGGACAAGTAAACCAATGTATTAGAAAAGAATTCAGAAACAGACTCATACATATAAGAACATTTGATTTATGGACAGGTACTACTCTAAGCAATGGAAAAATGGAGCAACTGGAACTCTCACTCATTGCTAATGGGAATATAAATTGGTAGAATCACTTCAGACAATTGTTTGCCAGTATCTACTAATGCTGTACATGTGTGTATCTTACAGCAATTCCATTTGCAGATATAAACCTAACAAAAGTACTTACAGCTGTGAACCAAAGGACACTTACAAGAATGCTTATAACAGTATTATTCTCGATAGTTCCAAGCTGAGGACAATCCAACTGTCTATCAGTACAGTACATAAATTGTGGTATATTTATTCAATGAAATACTATATGGCAACGAAAATTAATGGCTTACTTACTATTACACACAATATGGATGAATCTCTCAAAAGTATTAAATTAAAGAAGCCAGAAACAAAAGAATATATTCCATTCCAGTTAAGATTCCATTTATTAGAAAGTATAAAGTCAAAAGTAATTTATAGAGATAAACCTCAAGAGAAGGGTCACTCTGGGTGAAGGAAGGAGCACTAACTGGCAGGAGGCATGAGGAGGTTTCCAGGGGTGTGTGAATGTTTTTGTCCTGAGTGATGGTTATACAGGTGTGTACATTCTGCATTAATGCAGTGATTTGTACAACTGGGACTTTTGCACTTTACTGCATGTAGATTATACTTCAATAAAACAATATTAGTAAAAAATAAAAAGAAATGACTCACACAGAAGTTATAACATAAAGTCTTTTAAATAATCAGGTTACTAAGATAAACTTAATATTTTATTCACTTTTGAAAAGTTTTCCAACATGAGCTGGAACTTCTGTATTGACTCAGTTGTGGCTTTATATTAGAGCATTACACTAGAGCATGGTTTCACTGCTTCTTTGCTATCCCCAAGGAAACAGGAGTGTGGAGTTATAGAACAAACTGCACTCATCAGCCAACAAACTGTTTCAGTGTTTTTTAGTGCAGTTAGGGCACAAATGGACTCACATATTCCCTGTTGTTTTTTCATTTTCCATGGATGGAATTTGTCAAGAAATTTCTTCTGTTCTCTAATGCTAGCCAGAAAATGCAGCCATTGTAATGGTGGTCAGAATTTTGAAAGAATGTGCTCAGAAATATACAGATTTTTCAAAAGGACAAGTCAATATTAAGGAAGTATAATTTGAAAAATTGTTTTGGAAAGACACTGTGGATAAATTTTCTAAAACCTTTCAGGATTTTTTAAAGTTAAGGTGGAGAAATTGAATACATTCTAAATTATTCCCTGGAACAGATGAATTCTTTGTGGGGGAAAAAACAAGCACACACAAAAACCACCATGTCATCCCTTCAGTTTTATTCTACACCTGAAACAGGGTAGTCATCAGTTAGATCCATTAAACTTTAACTTGCTTATTAAATAATGAACTGTAACTTGCCTTCACTGATCAAACTCAAGCTTGTTTTGTTTTCACAAAAACTTACATGTCCTCCAAGCATCAGGTAGCCTGAAACAAATACGTTTGCCCCAGTAATTCTTCAGAAACTTGGAGAAAACTGTGTTCAGTTTGAGCCCAAGCCAGTTAAGACTGGTGAGGACCACTGACCCTCCCACTAGGCATGCGCAGTCCGATTGGTGACCTTTTGACATCAGAGGGTCCAAAACTCTATGCTGGTGCCGCCATTTTCTAAACACACGTATAGCTTAGTTGCGCCTGCACACAACCATGACATCACCTTTTTCTTATTTCCAATCACCATTCCCCACGCTCCCTACACCTCAGACCACTCTGCTTTCTTATCCCATAAATATCTCAGCCTCTCGCCTTCCAGGAGGTGGATTTAATACTTGTTCTCCCTTCTTGCTTTGGCTGCCTCCTGAATAAATCTTTACTCTGCTGCAAACCTAGGCATCTCAGGGTTTGACAAATGAACCCGGTTTGGTAACAGACCTACTTTGGCGCTTAATTTTTTTTTTATTAATAAAAAAAATTTTTTTTTTAATTTAATGCCAGCTTCCAAGGAAGTAAGAATATGTGTGTCACTGTTACACACTGGTTCTGTTTAAAACCCTTCCAGATGGGCGCTTAGCTGACTGATTTATCTCAGATCCAAGCTTCCTGAGAGGCCCACATGCTCACTTCTTCGTGTGGCCTCCAGAAAACTTCCTGCAGCCTAGAAAGATTGATTTGTGGCTGATGAGCTTTCCCATTCTTAAGAGTCACCTGACGGATTCCACAGTTAGGTGAATAAATTCAGAAGTGGAGATACCCAGGCACCTGAGAAAACAGTACATCCAGCCTGCTGCTTGCCATCCAAGCCCACACCCACGCTAACCAGAAGCCACCACCATGGCGAGGGACCAGAATGCAACCTGGGAGATGGGGAGTCACGACAACTTTGAAGGCTACATGAAGCCCTGGGTACTGATTTTGCCACCCACAAGATCGCCGTCCGTCTGACTCGGACGAAGATCACCAAGCCAGACCGCGGTAAGTTCAAGGCGAAAACCAACAGCACGTTCTGCAACTATGACTTGTATATCACGGCCAGGGTGGAGTTTGGCAAGTACACAAAGGGCCTGGACAACCGGAATGTTAAGACGCTGGGCATCCGGGAAGGTGATGCCCTCGTGTGCGCGCAGAAGGGGGAAAGGAGAGCCGCGGGGGGCAAGCAGCGGGTCGCGCGGGACAAGCCGTACCTGGAGCTGACGTGTGGCAGAGGTCCGTCAGGTGTTCAAGAAGCAATGGCGGCGAGGGCGCCTACTGAGCATGCGCCGCGCACTCCACGCCAGGCGTTCGCTGGCTTTGCGACGCCGCCGCCGGGACCCCCCAGCTCCTGACAAAGCCCGTTAAGGCATCCGGGTGGGTTTTAAACCGAACGGGTGAGTAACAGTGACATAGTCTTCCTTCCTTGGAAGCTGGCATTGAACAAAAAAACCCAAAATGTTTTAAAATTTATTTTTAAAGGGCAGTTTGTAATGTTTATAGAATTATTCATTTAGCAGTTGCAAAATCAGGTACGATAGAATCAACTAAAGGCATAGTAAATGTATTCTCAGCCTGTCAGTATATGAAGTCTGTTAGTTTTTTTTACTTCAGCTAGGTTTTGGGGGACACATATTTTATGTAGCCTCGCTCACAGGAGTCTCCTGGAGCTAAAATATATAATGATTTGTGACCTTTTCCGTTGGTTTGTGGAACAAGATTACGAAGCCAACTCTTCAGAATTTTTTGTCAGCACAAGTCAGTTCTATGTTAGAAAAACATAATGGATTCAATTCCTTTCACTATCGCAATGAAGGAAAATTAACAGAGTGTAAATGTGATTGTCTTCCCGACACAAATAGAAGAAAACTCTCTTTGACCGCTTTCTTGAGTCTCCCGTCAAAATAGCTTTAAATGTTACACAAAGCTGCAAGAATTGATGCTCCCAGGACTCTATAATCCTGTCGGAGTCATTGTTTCTTTACAGAGGGTTCAGGAAAGTAAAGATGGTTGAATTTCCACCGCAGGCCCTACCCATCTCTTTACTCTTCGTTTGCTGTGTGTCTGAATTTGCCCTTGAACCCAGGGCTGCTCTGTCACAGCACCTGGGCTGGAGCCAGAAGGTCTTCCCCGGTTATTTCAAATTTTCTGCATACTTTGTTGGAGTTAATGATAACCACAGATATCATCCTAGTCCTAAGAAGCTGCTTCTTACTGTATTTACACATGAACCCAGCTCATGGAGACTCGGAAGAACTGCTTAATATCCTTAAGCCTCAGTTTCCTCCTCTATAATATGGGCATAATATTACATATTTCATAATGCCGGAGAATTAAATGAGCTAATGCTATACTTATTACACCCCTTTGTCTCAATAGTTCAATAAAGTAAATGTTCAAAGAATTGAAAACTGCTTCCCTAAAAGACTACAGTTCTCCCACTATGGAATTTTTTTTTTCAGTGACTTTCTAGGACGCTGCCAATTAGTGTGTCCTTTGTCACATGACCATTTTGTTTCCAATTCTCTAGTTGTTGTCCGTACAAAATCCTGAATTTCCAAAGCTTCAGAAGTACAGTGTTGAGATGATTGGAGTGATTATGAAAAGAGAGTTACAGGGCCACTAATAAAAAGTTCAAAATAAATAACTAGAAAAAAAGGGTACATAATTAGAATTTTCCTCTTTCTCCTAACCTGTATTTCTAACTTCTAGATATTCCCTTTTAGTTATCATACTGTTAATGGAGTGAACTTTCGGATAATCAGAGAGTTTACCTCATTTTACAAAAAATAAATTTTAATAAAAATGACAAACTATTTTGCTGTTAGGAATCATTTACATATTAATTAGCAAGTATTATATTCAAGTCTTTTGCCATTATTCATGCTACAAAATATTTTTAACTCAATGCACACGATGATTACAACGCTTTACAATAATTCTCCAATTTTAATAGGAAATAAATGATGTGTATGTTTCTGAACTATTACCCTTAAAGCAAAACTGTATCAATAGCCAAACTATGCAAGAGTTAGCTCAGCTTCAACACTGCACCCACTGACTGTGGTGGTTTTAAGAAGAGATTCAGACAGTGAGCTAATTTCACTCTTCACCTCAGTGTCACCTGATTGGTCCCAAGCTTGCCTAATTAATGATAACTCACACTGAATCCCATCGCTCATTCGGGACCCTTCATTAACTTCAATCTCCTATTCAACCTCAACTTCCTTTGGTTTTCTCTGTATAATTTCTTCATCATCTACTTTCCTAATCCCTCTCCCATTTTTTCATCAGCTGCCCGTTATCCATGGAAAGGACCTAATTTCCCTTGCATTCAAATTCTCTTCAAAAGGCCCCAAAGAACCAGTATTCCCTGTCTCATTCTTGAAGTTTCATGTGGATCACTGGACAATAGAACTCTGAGGCTGGAGCATTCATAATCCTAGTTGTTCTTGCAGAATGACTAAGGTGTGTGATACTCGTGGAGGAGGATCCTTTTATTTTTTCAGAGTTTTCAGAAAAGACCATCTAGCAATATCAGTACCAAATTGATATTTTGGAATGTGATAGTTGAAATAAAAGCATCTCTGCTGCTAGAGACACTAGTTTGAATCCTCACTTGGCCATTGGTTATTTTATTTTTCAGATTTTAGTTGCCCTATTTGTAAAGTAAGGAAACTAGAATATGTGGTCTCTTTTAGCTTTAAAATTCTGTGCTCAAAGTTTGAATTTATGGATTGACTATAAATCAAAATGATTTAATGTTTTAAATATTATTCAAGCCCTGTTAAATTTCTCAAAGGCTTTATTCTTTTATTAATCCCATCTCTGCCCATATCAATATGGAAAAGCCATGCCTACACTGGATGTATAATTTCATCATGCCTATTTCAAAACATATTTCTCCTACACAAGTCAGAGCACACAATATTCAGTCTGAATTCCTGGTTCACAGAGCACATACTGTAGTCATTTCATAGTCTTTTAAAATAATTGTGCTCTGAAACAATCAAGCACATCCATGGCAAGGTTAACCTAAAATCTTAAAGCAAAACAGCCCATTTCCTTTGTAAATAAGTCTATTGTGGAATTGGTAGTCAAATCAGGGAAGTGTGAAGATTGATTTAGGTGTTTCCCAGGCCAGCGGTTTGCTAAGTGTAATCAATAATCAACCAGTATATACTTCTAAATATTCTTCAAGCAATAGGTTTACAAGCACCTGCCAAGAGGCAAAACTGGAGTTAAATTTTCACTCCTATCAAAGATGTAAAACCAAAAGCCTCACAATAAGATCTGACTTATAGTCTGAAATCAGTAACACCAGAATACCATGTTTGACATTTAGGTAAAGTAAGATTCTAGGTTGGCTAAGAAGACAATGAACATACAGAGAAGAAAATGTGCATTAAAATAATACTTGTTTTTTGTTTGAAATGGTGAGATCCTGTGGTTCTTAGATGAGATTAAGAATTTATCTTTGCATCTCAAACTCTAAGTCTGTTTCCTAGACGGTCTTAACTTTAAGGAAACATCTCCTGTTGTAAGGAAACAAATTTGTAGTGAGAAGCCACAATTTATAAAGATCCAAACTTTAGGCAAAACCATGGAGACAGTGAAAAGATGAATGGTTGCCAGGGGTCAAAGGGGAGGAAGCAGTGGAGCACAGGTTTTAGGGCAGTATAACTACTCTGTAGGATACTATAATGGTGGATCCATGTCATTATACATTTGCCCAAACCCACAGAACTTAAAACGCAAAGACCAAATCCTAATGTAAACTGTGGTCTGTGGGTGATAATAATGGCTCATTGTAGGCTCATCAGGTGTAGCAAATGTAGCAAATTCTGGTGGAGGATATTGATAATGGGGGAGGCTATGTGCCTTGGCATATATCTCTGTACCTTCCTCTCAGTTTTACTGTGAACCTAAAACTGCTCTGAAAATTAAAGTCTATTAAAAATAAAAAATAAAAATTCAAACTTAAATCACTTTAACAAAACCTCTGAACTTCTTTATCTCACTCTCTTGAGCTGGTAAGTGACTTGATTGCATTAAAAACATATATAACAACTGAAATTTTAATGCAGAGCAACCAATATAGCTAAAGAATGAGTTTTATTAATTGGTGTGGCTTCCTTTGTGTGACATTATAACCGTAAATAAAGATATCTTCAGATGTAAGTAAAATCTTTATAAGTATTAAAATATTAAATATAAAAAGGAAAATAAGATAAACGTTACTCCTTCAAAAAATTTTAAACTGCAATTTTAATTCTTCTTGGTGAGTAACCCTCTAGAATCATCAAATTAATTTCAGATACATTCAATGCTTGATAGATTGTATTTGACAGTTTATTCAGAGAAAGTCAAGGTCTTGACATTTCAGTGTTTTATCCATTTACATACAGCCTGAAATGGTCTTTTTAGAGTGAAACATTGATTAAAAATAACCAAAGCGTAAAGATTCAATTCCATTCATTCATATCAAGAGCTACAGCTTCTCTCATTTGTAAAATTAAGTCAGGCACTCAGTAGATCCATTTGGCTTGCATTGTATGTAACATCGTGAGCACAATGTAAGAATGTGTTCATTAACTGGCTCTTTCAAATATTTAATTCTCTGAGCAGAGAAGGATTCTACATCATGTCTTCCAAGAACACTAGAAGAAAAGATGTATGCTAATAAATAAGTAATAGCAAAACGTCAAGATACACTTAAAAGTCAAATACAAGTAAAACTTTCTGAACGGGTAGAGAATTGCCAAAGACCATAGTCCTGTCATAGCAAATGGATAATTGTCCATATTGGCTGAAATCTCATACTACATAATTGGCCCTTTGGGAATTCTATTCATGCTGTTTTGTTGTCTTGCTTTTGACGTCATGTCCAAGAAATCATTGACAAATCATTGTCAAACTTCACAAATACTGTGAAATTTTTTCCTTGTTTTCTTCTAGGAGTTTTATAGTTTTAGATTTTACATTTAGGTCTTTCATCCATTTTGAGGTAATTTTTGTAAATGGTGTCAGTTTTGTTATTTTGCATGTAGGTAAGTGTTGGTGAGGATGTGAAGAAATTGGAACTCTGTGCACTGTTGATGGAAAAGGAAAATGGTGCAGTCACTGTGGAAAACAGTATTGAGGTTCCTCAAAAAATAAAAAATAGAATTAGCATATGATCCAGCAATTCCACTTCTGGGTATTTATCCGAAAGAATTGAAAGCAAGGCCTCAAAGAAATACACACTCAAGTTCATAGCAGCGCTATTCATAATAGCTAAGAAGTAGAAGCAACCCAGGTGCCCATCAACAAAGGAATAAATACACAAAATGTGGTGCATACATACAATGGGATATATTCAGCCTTAATAGGGAAAGAAATATTGTCACTTGCTACAACATGGTTAAACCTTGAGGTGAAATAAATCAGTTACAAAAAGACAAATACTGTGTGACTCTACTTACATGTGGTGTATGAAGTAGCCATATTCACTGAGACAGAAAATAGATTGCTTATTGCCAGGGGCTGAGGAGGGATGGGAGAAATGGGAATTTTGTTTGTTTGTTTGTTTAATAAGTATAGAATTTAATATAGTTTTGCAAGATGATGTACTAGAGGTCTGTTGCACAACAGTGTGAATAAACCTAACTACTGTACCCTTTAAATGGTTAAGATGGTAAATTTTATATTACATGTTTTTTACAACAATTAAAATTAATTTTAAATGTATCATATAGAAATACAAGTAATTGTGTAATGTAGCTACTCAAATTTTAAAAGATCAAAACAATACTTATTACCATAATGTATCAATTTGTGATTTTTGAAATGGAAGAGTAAATTTTAGAAAATTTAGTAAGGAATAAAGAAAAAGTTCTGTCACTTTACAAGATTTAGAAACTCAAACTTTTCTTGAATCTCCCTGAATTGTCTGTTTCAAATTGTGTGCTACCATCTATTTCAGTCACTAACAAAGTAATAGTATGATGTTAATGATGCACTGGGTAGCTTTTAGAAAGATCTTATTCTTCCATACAGCATATTAAACATTTGATAATTATTTCACTGGATTTCTTTATACAAGAATAAACCAGAATCATAGTAGCTTCTAGGAATCGTCAGGCTAATTTTCCTGGTTCAAAGTCATGGATGCTGGCCTTGGATAGCCTGGGTTAGGGTCCCTCCTCCATCATTTCTAGTGGTAAGATTTTAAGTATATTAATTTTGCTTCACCTCACCTTCACTATCTGTACAGGGGGGATAGCTTTCTTAGTATTAAAGTAAATAAGATAATGCATGGGATGCTCTTAGCAGAGTGATCTGGATTATATTAAGAGATATTCTGGGAAATGGGAAATTACTGGCTGAAACTGATGGGTTTCAGATACACACTTGCATGAATGGCAGATAATAAGCACCCGCAAGTATAGCAACACGACGGTGATTCAACTGTAATTCACTTTTAGGGGGGCTGCTTTCAACTGTGCCTTAAAACATGGTGGTCATCTACAGCCATGAGATCACAAAGGAAAGCTTGATACAGAAGAACTCTCAAAACCGAGGTTGTATTATTAGTGAGGACGTGTGAGGTTCTGAATTCTCAGTGAGATCTCAGATTGTTTCTCCCGATTTGGTCGATTTTGTCATGTAGATGTAACAGGCATCAGGATGTAACAGGAGGTTGATATGGTTTGGGAAAATTGCGTTCAAAGTGTTATTTTCATATAAAAGGATGACAAATACTAGATGCTAATGTAACCTTAAATGTCTTTTGGAATCTAAGTGTCTGCTTTTACATGCCCTTCAAATTGGGTAGAGGGGGTTGCATTTTTGCAGGATTTTATTTCTCTGATGGGAGAGAAAGTATAAAACTGGGTTGCTTTGTGGTGTGAAACTCACCCAGGTGGGTGAGGGTGGGAATAGTCAGTTAAGTGCTTACACTAGTTTGCTGCTCTTTACTGAAATGGCAGTCAATGAGGATATTGGTGGAAAGAACTAAGTTCACTGCTGTATGTCACAGGAATTTTTTTAAATGTATTGTTAACATATATATTTAAGCAGTATTCCCAGCAGGATAGTGATAAAAGCAATGTAGTTCCTTTGACTTTGCTCTAAAGAGGATCTATATCCAAGGATTACAGGAACTGATATATCTGGGATTTGGGGCATTCCCTCAGTCCATATCAATTGTTTTACCATGATCAGAAGGCCAGATATAAAATACACATAATGATTTTGAGCCTTTGCATAATTTATTTTTCTGGTGAATGTGATTTTATTTCTACAGCATAGAGATTTAAATACTCTATGACATCCATCATTTGATCTTCCATTATCATTATAATTTATTATTTTTAAAGTCATGAGGTAGTCAGTGGCGAGTCACTTTTCAAAGTGATGAATGCGAACTTCCAGTTCTTTGGGTTATTTTGAAACTTTAGGTCTTTATACATTGTTAATTCAAAAACCATGGGTTGAATTAGAAAAACAGATGACTCGGCAAAGCTGATTTTTTCTGACCTTGTTCACTCAGTCGATCAATGTTTGCGAAGTACACCTACACTCACACTCTCCCTTAAAGGTCTCTGTGTCCTCATCCCTAGGATCTGTGACTGTGTTATGCGACGTGGCAGAGGGGAAAAGGTTGCATGATGGAATGAAGTGAGCTGATTCTAAGGTGGGAAGATCAGCCTGGATTACCAGGTAAGCCCAATATCATCACAAGGGTCCTTAAACGGGGACGAGGGAGGCAGAAGAGGGAGAACCAGAGAGACAGCTGCATGAGAAGAACTTGGCTTAAATGATGGAAGGGGCCACAAGCCAAGTGATGTGAGTGGTCTCCAAAACCTACAAAGGCAAGGAAATTAATCTCCCCTAGATCCGCCAGAAGGAGTCCTGCCAACACCTTAATTTCAGCACAGGGAGACCCATTTTGGATTTCTGGCCTCCAGATATGTAAGATAATAAATTCGCACATTTTGTTTGTGTTAATCTGTTACAGCAAAAGGAGAAAATGAGTACAGTCAACAAATATTTATTGAGCACCTGCTATGGACGCAGGGAGGTAGGGTCGGCCCCTTGGTGTCTCAGCAAAAACAGTAGGGGCCGTTTTCAGAGTGGGATCTTTCAGGAGGGGCTGAGGAGACTGAGAGGAAATGTGAGGCATCTCTAGGGAATACCAAGTAGGTCTGGGACCCAGTGTCTTTAAGTTCCTTTCCATCTCCTTTTATCTTCCTCGCACTTTCAGGAGTTGCTTTTCTTTCTCAGGAAACTGGCATTTTCTGCTGAGAAATGTGTTTCTTGGAAATAGTTGTCTTTACAAAAGTAAATGAAGTCAAAAGTAAGGAATGTAGGCATCCGAGTGATTAGATGTGGTCTTCGGTTGTCTAGCATCTTTTAAATAAATGGAAAATGGATTTCCTGTCATTCGATAGCATTTTGTTTTTACTCTGAAGGATCAGAGAAAGTGTGTTCCACGGACTTTTACTCAAGCTGCTCTGTGGGAATATGAGATGGACCTGTCTGACTGCTCGTAGGTCCCCCAGTGAATAAGGAATGCTCCCGCGCTTAGCCAAGGAAAATGTTTGTGGAAACTGCAAAAAAGACTGAAGGTTCACTGGAAGCTCCCTGAAACGGGACCTTATAAAATAGACGACAAGGGAAAGCTGAAAACCACCTTCTACTCATCACACAACACCATCCGTCACACTCTTCCATAAGCTGTATCTTTATGTCCTACTATAAACCTGGCTTTACACGCCTTTATTTATGGTTATCCTTGTCTGCAACTTCAAGTTTTGGGTTGACTGGTTTGTTTTTCTTTTTCTGTCCTTTTGGGGTTTGTTTTTAAAGGGTAGAACTCATAGTGATTTTTTGTTTGGGTTTTTTTTTTTTTTTGGTCTCCTACCTTTTTTTTTTATTGAAGTATAGTTGATTTACAATGTTGTGTTAGTTCCAAGTGTACAGCAGAGTGATTCAGTTATATATATATAACTTTTCATATTCTTTTCCATTATAGGTTATTACAAGATGTTGAATATAGTTCCATGTGCTATACAGCAGGTCCTTGTTGTTTACCTGTTTTATATGAAACAATCTTATGCACAATGTAAAAAGATATAAATCTCTCCCTCTGCTGTAGGGCACTAATTTTTCTTGTGTATGCATGTGTGTGTGTTCCCATTAGTCTTCCTTTAGCTTCTGTTAAATGCTGATATAAATGTGTCTTCCAATTTGTGGTGACAGCATTAATCCAGATTTCCTCTTTCGTGGCTCTGAAAAGGAGTTAGGTCTTGCTTTTTCACTTAATGCAAAGTAAAACTTAAGTATTGAGCAGTAATTCTTTATTTTTCTCATCCTCCTTCTGGGAAAATAGGAAATTAAGGGTATCCCAGTAGAGCAACTTGGTACTGATGAGTGGCACTTTGTCTTATCAAGAGGTAGTTTGAGGCTCACTTGATTTTACTCGAGGACCACAGCTGATGAACTGAAGGTAAATGCCAGCACATCCATAGGCTGCTGTTCAGAAACACGACCCGGATACCTTGCTGCTTCTCAGATGCCTAAAGGAGATGAACCACAGGCCTGTGACGCCTTCATCATTTATACTGAGAATATGTCAAGCCTTATCTGCAACTGCCAGCCTGTTTCCTTGTTTTAAATCAAGCTCTCAGGCCTTTGGGGAAAACATTCAACCTTGACATACCTGGCCTGAAGAATTGTCACTTCCATTTTAACAGCCAGACTGCTTTTTGTAGTTTGTGTGTATTCTCAATATCTGCTTTGAGTGAAAAAAGAGAAATGGGGCCTTTATTTAAGAGATAAACAAACATAGTTTATTTGGGTCAGAATGTTGTTTTAAGAACAACTGCCCTTGCAACATGATTCCACAAAACTGCCCAAACCACGGCATTCAACCCCAGAAAGGAAGTGTGTCCTGCTGATGCATTACATATAAACCTGTAGATAAAGAAACGCATCTCAAACAGCAAGGACCTACTATGCAGCACTATATTCAATATCTTGTAATAATCTGTAATGGAAAAGAATCTGAAAATATGTGTATGTATAACTGAATCATTTTGCTGTACACCTGAAACTAACACAATATTGTAAATGGACCATACTTCAATTTAAAAAAGAAAAAAGAACTCATCTCAGTTTCGGACTGCACATAAAACCTGCCTGTGGTTTCTCTGCATGCCCTACTGCAACAACCAGCCTGAAAACAGAAGGCAGCAACAGAACGCAGTAACATTTTTAAGGGAAGTTTGCAATTTGGGGGAAAAATTAGGATAAGTAAAGCATAAGGACAAAGTCAGAGGAATTGGGAGAAACGTTGCAACATCACCTATACTAGACGTGAACCCTCAGGCCCCTTCAAATTCCAGCCTCGCACAAATGCTCGCACTGTGATTCAATATTCATTCAGTTGCTTTAAACTTCAATTTCACAGCCCATAGAAGCTGCCGTGTCAATCTGTGAACTTTGGCATAACTAGAGGGAGGCTTCTGAGCTCTGCCCAGCTCCCCCACTTTTCACTCCTGCCCTGTGTCACTCCTTACACTGCCACCTTCCACACTCCCACCTCCCTCTCTCCTACCCCATTGGTCAGGCGGTCTTAGGAAAATTCACTGTAGGCTCCCAGGGCCACAGAAATCCCTACTTCAATGTAGAGTGACCAGTGCTATTTACAAGAGCCAAGACATGGAAGCAACCTAAATGTCCATCACTACTCAGCCATAAAAAAGAATAAAGATAATGCCATTTGCAGCAATATGGATGGATCTGGAGATGATCATACTAAGTGAAGTAAGTCAGACAGAGAAAGACAAATGTCATAGATATCACTTATATGTGAATCTAAAAAAAAATGATACAAATGAACTTATTTATGAAACAGAAACAGACTCACAGACATAGAAAACAAACTCATGGTTGCCAGGGGGTAAGCGGGGAGGGATAGATTGGGAGTTTGGGATTAGCAGATACACACTACTATATAAAAAATAGATAAACAACAAGATCCTGCTGTAAAGCACAGGGAACTATATTCAGTATCTTGTAACAACCTATAATAAATAAAAAAGAACCTGAAAAAGAATATATATATAAATGTATAACTGAATCACTATGCTGTACACAAGAAACTAACCCAACTTTGTAAATCAATTATACTTCAATTTAAAAAAAAAAAACAGAGTGACCAGAGCTTATCATTCATTTATTCAACAAATATTTGTCAAGAGTCTGCTTTGTGGAAGGCCCTCTTTCAGATTCTGGGGATCCAGAAATTTTAAAAGTTAGTCAAAAATTCTTCCCTTTCAGAGTTTACATCTAGTGAGGTAGATTGTATATACTATGTTAGTTGGTCATGAGTGCACCAGAAAGTAGTAAGAGAAGTGAGAAAAAGGTTGTCTTGGGCTGGTTACAATTAAAATGTTACTGAAAGAGTGATGTTTGATGTCTTAAAAGAGGCATAAACCAACAAATTATGGAGGGAGAAAGTTTTCCAGGTGGAATGAGCATCAAGGTGCAAAGATTCTGAGGTCTGACTTGTTTAAGGAGCAGCAAAAAGGTAGAATGAGTGCAGGGAGGAGTTGAAGAAACAAGGTCAAAGAAGTAAGAAGGACTGATCATGTGGGTTCTTGTTGGCTGGTTTTCTTAGTAAGATGGATAACTATTAAAGGACTCCAGACAAAGAACTGTTTTTTTTTTTAACTGAAGTATACAAATATGGTTTACAATGTTGTGTTAATTTCTGGTGTACAGCATAGTGATTCAGTTACACATATACATACATATATTTACTGACTGAGTATATACTTGGGTCTGTTTTTTCATTTGTTTGTGTGCTTTCAAAGCAACCAATTTGATCTGATTGATACTTAGAAAACACTAGACAGTGATTGCAGAAGACATTTTCTACATGTATACATGCAACATTTGCCAAAATGGAGCATATACTGACCATATGATTAATCTTAATAAATTAAAAATAAATCAATATCTAAGAAAATTAAAAGGCAAACCACAGAAACCAAGAAAATTAAAAGACAAAGCAGTGGAAATAAATGCCACTTGGCATAACTAAACTAGTGCAAAGTGGACACTGCTAAGGAAGAGGACTCAGGGAAGGAAAGAGATGTGGCAGGAGACATATGTATCTATATATCTATGTATCTATTATGTCCTTATATACAAATATGTAATTATGTTATTTTATGTATATTATTTTGATAAAGATCAAAGTTAAATATAAACTATATCAAAAGTAAAATCTATTAATATGTTTTAATAGATAAAGTAGGAAAATATAACTCTCAATCAATACTAGTATCTTCTGCTTCAAAAATAATCTTTTTTCCCCCCACTTTGGCAATTCTTTTTTTTTTTTATTCAGTTGTAGTCAGTTTACAATGCTGTGTCAATTTCTGGTGTACAGCATAATTTTTTAGTCATACATGAATATACATATATTCATTTTCATATTCTTTTTCACTGTGAGCTACTACAAGATATTGAATATATTTCCCTGTGCTATACAGTATAAACTTCTTTATTTATTTTATATATACCTGTCAGTATCTGCAAATCTCAAACTCCCAGTTTATCCCTTTCTACCCTCCTCCCCCCTGGCAACCACAAGTCTGTATTCTATGTCTGTGGGTCTGTTTCTGTTTTATATATAAGTTTATTTGTCTTTTTTTTTTTTAGATTCCATGTATGAGTGATATCATATGGTATTTTTCTTTCTCTTTCTGGCTTACTTCACTTAAAATGACATTCTCCAGGGACATTCATATTGCTGCACATAGCATTATGCTGTCATTTTTATGGCCAACTAGTATTCCATTGTATAAATATACCACCTCTTCTTTGTCCAGTCATCTGTCGATGGACATTTAGGTTGTTTCCATGTCTTGGCTATTGTAAATAGTGCTGATGTGAACATTGGGGTGCAGGTGTCTTTTTGAATTAGAGTTCCTTCTGGGTATATGCCCAGGAGTGGGATTGCTGGGTTATATGGTAAGTCTGTTTTTAGTCGTTTGAGGAATCGCCATACTGTTTTCCACAATGACTGCACCAAACTGCATTCCTACCAACGATGTAGGAGGGCTCCCTTTTCTCTACACCCTCTCCAGCATTTATCATTTGTGGGCTTTTGAATGATGGCCATTCTGACTGGTGTGAGGTGATACTTCATAGTATTGATTTGCATTTCTCTGATAATTAGTGATATTAAGCATTTTTTCATGTGCCTATTGTCATTCGTATGTCTTCATTGGAGAATTGCTTGTTCTGCCCATTTTTGGATTGGGTTGTTTGTTTTTTTCTTATTAAGTTGTACGAGCTGTTTATATATTCTGGAGATCAAGCACTTGTCAGTTTCATCTTTTTCAAAATTTTCTCCCATTCCGCAGATTGTCATTTTGTTTTGCTTATGGTTTCCTTTGCTGTGCAAAAGCTTATAAGTTTAATTAGGCACCATTTATTTTTGCTTTTATTTCTGTTACTTGGGTAGACTGCCGTAGGAGAATATTGCAGAGATGTATGTCAGATAATGTTTTGCCTGTTTTCTTTTAAGAGGTTTATTGTGTCTTGCCTTATGTTTAAGTCTTTAATCCATTTTGAGTTGATTTTTGTATATGATATGAGGGAGTGTTCTAACTTCATTGATTCACATGCTGCTGTCCAGTTTTCCCAAGACAATTTGCTGAAGACACTGTCTTTATTCCATTGTAATAATCTTAATAAATTAGAGAAGAAAACACATCAAGTTGTTAAAGAATCTTTACATTACTTTAAGCATTGACACTGTGCTTCAAGTTAAAAATGTTAGAAGCAGTATTATTAAAGCAAGATACTGTATCCACTATCATTAATATTTAACATTGTTCTATAAATTCTAACTAATGTTCTATGGAGATAAAATATAAAAGAAACATGCATAATTCTCATTATTTTAGTTGATATAATCATCTGCATGCAAAATTAACAATCTTAAATGAAAATTCGCAGTTTTAAGATTTCTCTGAAGGTAAGAGTACAGATTTTTTTTAAACTTTTGGTATCTGTATTCTAAATGTTTATAATGAAAAGCATCCTTGTATAATTTAAAGTATGTTAAAAATATAAATATCAAATATTTGCCTGAAGCACAAAAGTGAGAACATCTCTGTGTATATATTTAGAATTTAAATTTTTTCATATTTTACTCAAGTGTAAGTTCTAAGGATCAAAATGTTAAAGAAATATTTACCAGAAGTATGTGTTTAACCCATTTTCTGGAGCAAAACAACTGTTACATACATAAATATTTAATTCCACTCATAAGTTGAAATCTGATTGTAATTTTAGAGAATCTCCCCATAAGGGCAAAACACTAAAATGTAAATTATTCATACATAAATGAAGATAATCACCTTATATTTTAAGGACACAATCAGTCTTAAAAGATTACAGAGGTAAGATGCTCCAAGTATATCCTAAGTTCAGTGAATTTTGCCTCTGTAGTTCAGTGTATGTTATTCTGCATTCCTTCAAAATTCATCCTCACTTAGACATCTGAATTAATGTGAGTAAAAGAGACATTTGTTATTCTGATTCCTTCTATTTCTCTTTCACCCCAGGAACATAATGTAACCATCTTTCATTCCCTTCAGACAAAGTAGTTTAACAAATTAATGATGTGTCCTTAGTGACATCAAATTTAAAGTAGTTGGCAGTACTTGAGGAACTTTGAGCCAGTGTGGCAAGGCTAATGAGTGATGCCATGCTGGTGTTCAGTGACATCTTTTATCTGTAATAATTAGTCTGTCAGGGCATACCATGACCTTTATAATTCTACCCCTTGAAAGTAAATCAGACTATTGTTCAATTTAGAAAAATCTATGAAAAGTTTCATAGAAATGTATCTTGTAAAGTGGTGGTATAGTGGTGAGATTAGCTGCCTTCCAAGTATATCTTGCCACTATAATAGTGATCAATTGTATTTTAAAAACAATATTCAAGAAACAAATTAAATGACCAGCTATGTAATATTTCTCTAGAAACTGGAGATCAGGTTTCAAGACATGGATGTTTTGTCTCTGGATCAATTTTTTTTAACCTTTTTAAAATCTTCCATTAGAAAATCCTTAATGGAATTTTTTTTCCTGTTAGTCCATTTCAAATCCTCTCTGTAACTCAAATGATTACCATTTAGTTATTGAGCTGTATGGTAACTTCTAACACAGGACTATTGTCTTATTCTTTGTAATGCATCTTTCTGAAACAAACAGAAATTTACACAAGCCTTCAGTAAGCTTTTATTAAAGTCTTTTTTCATATATTTATTATTTATTTTTAATTTTAAAACACCATATTGATAATAAGGCTAACCATTAGAAAAACTCTTACACAAGTATTTTATAGCATTTCCCTTCAAACCTTATGTCTCCACTCCGTAGACCTCGGGTCTTTTAGTGTAGATTCATAGATATACCTCAGAAGGCTCAAGATCACTCTGAAAATTTGGAGCAGTAGGCATATTTATGAACAAAAGAGTCCCTAATTTTCCTCAGTTCTAAAAATACCATTGATCTTGAAATGTGAAGATACAATTTTTTTGCCAAAGGGATGGGCTTTATTTTTATTTATTCTGTATTGACATTTTCTGACTGCCTAGAATTATAATTTTGATCATTTCTATAATTTTACTATTATTCTTTTACAAGGACAATTTGATTGTATGCTCAGTAATTTCCTATAATGTATGATGGTCTTTTAGATAAAATGACGTAGTGTTTTTATGACTCTTTCTTTACAACTGTAAAACTGTTTGTTTATATTTATCTGTATTTACATGAGACTTTATAATTAAGCAAAACTTTTGGTTATTACCATGTACAACACATATGAATTCAAATCATAGTGTGTTACAATGGTTAGTAGTTTTAGTAGACATTGGTTTGTACCTTTCATTCAAAGCATGAATACTGCTCATATCACCCTTGAAAGATGATCATTTTTAACCTCTATCTAGATGTTTCTAGTGGAGGGAACTCCTACATTTTAAATTGATCCAATATATTGTTGGTAGCTTTAGTTATTAGGAAGTTATCCCCTCTATAGAATTCATATTAAGGAATTTAAATTTTATCCTAAGAGTGAAAGGAAAGCATTAAAAGGATTTGTGTTTTAAAATACACACTAAAGTGCAAAGAATGAAATAGAGCTTTAAAAAATCAGTTAAGAAGCTGTTACAGATACTCAGAGAAAATTTCTTGATGGTGAGCTAGATAAGGTTGGCACAGAAATAAAAATTTTAGAGGTTTTTTAGGAGGTAAAAAGAAATAGTACTTAGTGGCTGTTTGGATTAAAGAGAAAGAGAGATGAGAAGAATGACACCCAGGCTTCCGACTGGACAGTGAGACCTTTCAATGAAATAAGAACTCAGAAAGATGAATACATTTGGAGGATCCCGTTGCATTTATGGTAGCTTTAGAGCACTATGAAGCTCAGGCAAGAAATCCAGACTAAAAGATATATTTTCAGACTCTTGAGAATAAAGCTGTATTATAAGAATACAAATAAAAAGCCATAAAAATGGATGAGATTGTCAAAAACAAAAGGACAAGTGACCCAACTTTAAAAAAGGATGAAGAACATGAATAGGCATTTCCCCAAAGATGAAAGACAAATGACCAATAGGCACATGAAAAGATGTTCAATATCGTTAGCCATCAGGAAAAAGCAAATCAAAATGACAAAGAGATACCATTTCACACTCACTAAGCTGGTTATAATCATAAAGACAGATAATAACAAGTGTTGGGAAGAGTGTAGAGGAATTGGACTCCTTGTACACTACCAGTGAAATTGTATAGCCTCTTTGGAAAACAGTTTTGGCCGGGCCTCAAAAAGTCAAACAGATTTACCATAGAGCATAGCAATGCCACTTCTAGATACGTACTCAAGAGAAACAATAATATGCCAACACAAAAACGTATACACCAGGGTTCATAGCAGCATTATTCCTAATAGCCAAAAAGTAGAAACAACCTGACGAAGGGATAAATAAAATGTGGCACATCATTACAATGAAATATCATTGAGCAATAAAAAGGAATGAAATATTGATACAAGCTACAACATAGCTGAACCTTGAAAACATTCTGCTGAGTGAAAGAAGACGGTCACAAAGGACCACGTTATTATATGATTCCATTTATATGAAATATCCAAAAGAGGCAAATTTTTAGAGACAGAAAGTGGCTAATAGTTGGGTGTGGTGATGAGGAGGAGTAACTGACTGCTAATAGAGTCTGGGTTTCTTTGGAAAGTGATGAAAAATGTTTTGAAATTGATGGTGGTGATGGTTGTACCATGTTGTAAATGTATTAAAAACCACTGAGCTGTACACTTTAAGTGGATGAATTGTGTAATACGTGAACTATATATCGACTTTTTTAAACTGGATGAGATTGCTTTAAGGAAAAGTACACAGTAAAACAATAGGAAAGCCTAGCACAGAACACCAAAGAGCAAAGGTGTTTCAGAAGTGGAAGGAAGGGGCGCCCACAGTGGAGACCAAGCAGAGGAGATTAAAAAGCCAAGGACAGAGGTAGCTGTCAGGAGAGCGCAGAAGCCAGTTCCTGGGAAAGCCAATTGCTAAATAGTCAGGAATGGTGGGTGTATTTAAGGCCGTGGAAGGTATTTATATGAAAGAAATTGGTAACACTACAAATCAGGGCTTTACTTTCCAGAGAGCTGGTTTACCAGCACACCACACACTGCTGATTTAAGTGGTGCAGAAGTGCCAAGTATTATTTGAATCATTTTATGCAGGATTTTACATAAGTCCTCACACCTACCCTAAGAGATAGGTACTGTTATTATTCTTAACTACAAGGAAACTGAATCCTAAAGATGTTGAGTGGCTTACTCAAGGTCATGTAGCTAATCAGTGTCTGAGCCAAGAGCTGAGCCCAGACAGTCTGGCTTCAGAGACCTGAAACACATGGAGAGTGCAGTGTCTTGGATGCCAAGGGATGACAGTGCTTCCAGAAAAGGGTAATCGTCAGTAATGCCAAATGCTGCTGAAAGGTCAAATAATTAAATAAAAACTTGTAAGCGTTCACTGGCTTTAGCAAAAAATGAGTCATCAGTGACCTTGGCAAGAGCATCTTCAGTGGAATAAAAAGATGTCTATTTCTACTAAATGAGAAAGAACAAAGGATTAACAAATTGTGCTACCTCTTCAAGGACTTCTTTCAGCAATGTCGGGAGCTGTCGATACTCTTGATTGGAGTGAAGGCAGTCAAGAAAGACGAGAGAGGTATGAAGCCCACAGCAACACCAGGGAGGTCACTGTTATTGGAAAAAATCTGAAACGAGTAGAAACAAAAACAGGCTACAGGCTTAGTTTTCATGAGGAATGCACTTATAATGAGGAACTAGCAGTGTTAAAGACGCAGATAAACAACTTGAACCTACATTTAAAGACATGATCATCATGTCTTTAAAGGGAGACTACTCACCATATGTTTGTGAAAACAAATTTCATCCATTATCTTTGAAAAAAATCTGTATTTATATCAATAGATATGTAGATAGACACATTTAATTTACTCATTTTTTGAAAAGGAAAAATAAACTGACCCTTGTTTTTGATGTGTACCTGACCCCTTGCATCATATACATTCTTGTTCCCAAATTAAATTAAAATTTCCATATGCCAATAATATCAACCACAAATGAAAGAAATACTGAATACCTATGAAAATATATAAAATTATGTATTATATATGTTACACGTAACACATGTAGTAAAGTATGTATTTATTAGTTATAAATACCAAAAATGATGCTGAAACAGAGAAATCATAAACTCCTAGAACCATGATAGGCAAAATTTTAGACATCCTTTATGTGATATGTACAAGCAAATCAGCAGCCTTCAAAAATTTTCATCTTCTTTGGTCTAATAATACCAGTATTGGAAATATATCCAAGAGGAAGTAATCTGAAATGCCAAAAGTAAATTTTGGGGGAAGAAAAGTGTAAAAATTTGCAGGAATGTAAATATGCTAGGCATTTTCATTTGACCCACAAGACATCATCAACTTCTTTCCAGACTACTCTGTGCAAGGAGCAGTTGACCTGTTCAGATCGCATCAAAGGAGTCCTGCTCTGGTTTCCAGTTAGGTCTGGTCAATGGGAGGCATAGACAGGGAAACAATCAGGAGATGGGAGAAGAGTAAAATTGGGATATTCTCTACCATGAATCTCTGCTCTTTGGATCTCCAAGGGTTGGCTAGTTTTCTGTGCCCCTCTCCCCAGAGCCTTAACTCCAAAGAGGCAGCTCACTCCATACATCTGCTCTCTCCAGTTTCCTTTCCCTCCACACGCATTATTGCTAATACTCCAGGGCATTATGCCATCCCTTCCTTGCTTCCCTAAACCCTGCCCATACTACTGTAAATTATTCCTCTATAAAAGTCTTCAGATGGGGATATAGAGCAACAGAACTCTCATTCATTTGGCAGTTTCATACAAAACTAAGCATAACCTTACCACACAATCCAGCAATCACACTTCTAGGTGTTTACTCAACTAATTTGAAATTTTGTGTCTAGACAAAAACCAGCACATAAATGTTTATAGCAGCTTTCTTTACACAGTTGACCTTTGAACAACGTGGGTTAAAGGCACTGATTCCCCATATGGTAGAAAATCCCTGTAACTTTTGACTTCCCTCAAACTTACATGTATTATATACTGTATTCTTTTAAAATTATATTTATATATATATATATTATTGACGTTTAGTCAGTTTACAATGTTGTGCAATTTCTGGTGTACAGCACAACAGTTCAATCATATAGGAACATATATTTTTTTCATAATCTCTTTCACCATAAGTTACTACAATATATTGAATATAGTTCCCTGTGCTATACAGTATAAACTTGTTTATACTGTATTCTTATAATAAAGTTAGCTAGAGGTAAGAAAATGTTACTAAGAAAATCATAAGGAAGAGAAAATACATTTACAATACTGCATTGATAGATGCTGTAAGTTTATGTCATCTGTTTACAAGATGAACCATCTATCAGTACCTATATCAATATTGTCTTATATGATACAAAACACTATACATATTACACATATTACTAACACTAAACATCAGAAGTGAAAAGATACTGTAAAAAAGAAATTCATTTTTATTTATAAATATAACATGTCACGCATTGGTCGCCTACTGTCTTATCTGTTATTCTAGTTTTACGATTTCAGAATTCTGGGATAGCTAAGGAAAGCCACGTTTATTCAGGAGGAAGCACCCCTGCCAACCCCTTGATTTGGGATTTCCCAGCCTCCAGAACTGTGAGAAAATGAATTTCTTTTGTTTCAGCCTCCAGTCTGTGGTATTTTGTCATGGCAGCCCTATCTAATCAATACACTGCATCACTGTTAAGATTTAAGTCTCATTTCTCTGCATCTTTTTCAATCTTATTCTCTACATTGTGTGATTTTATAGTTTCTACTAATAATTATTTGTTCCTGAAAATGGTACCACTGTGAAAATAATTTATGTCTTAATCTGACATTACCTCAATTAAAAACATTGAAAAAAATTGGTTTCAATTGAAATTTATTGATGCTAAAAATAATTGAATTTGTTCCACAGATAAATTTATGTGGATAAATGTGAAAATTTACACATAATCTCAAAACAAATAAACAAAAAAAAAAACACATAGAGAAAGAATGCACATTAGAATCACCTGGGAAATTCTCAAAATGATTGATACCTAAATCTAACCCCAAAGTACTGGTTTAAAATTCTGGGATGCAGTCTGGTCACCAGAATGATAAAATCTCCCCCAGGTAATTCTAATGCCCAGCATGTGGCAGAATAAACTATTTGTTAAATCTGCAAAAAGCTTTAAAGATGTCAGTTGAATCCTTTCTTTGATAATTTAATCTACATTTTATGTGACACTATAAATGTTACATGATTCTGTGACTGTTTCCCTCTCTCTCATCTGTTTGTTGAAATAAAGATGTTCCAGAGTAATTCTTTAAGTTTTACCTTAATAAGACTAATTTTAATAAACATTCTAGCTGTTTGGTGTAAAAATTTTAATGCTGATGCACTATAAGAAAAATGAATTTTTCACTCTTAAAATGCTAGTCTCTCATGTAGATAATTTAGGATGTTCATATGAAAATATCTGTTTAGAAAGGTGAAATACATTCACCTTCTCAGTTGCTGGTACATCTTTTTGAATTGAATACTAGAAAACATGATTTGGGTGGAAATATATCTCAGAATTACATTGTGTTTTACCTGCAGAACCTGGGGGTGGAAATATTAATATTTACCATATAATCCTGAAATAGATATGTTATTTAATGCTATCAAAGTCTATATTATTAGTGTTTTTGTTTTTGTATGTTAACTATGATCATTTAAGTTACTGGTTTTGCTTTATAAAATTTTAATATGTCAAACTGTTTCTAATCAGATACTTTTAACTTACTGTGATGTTCTGGGTTTTTGTTATTAAATAGTGATTTTATTGCCAATGTATTAAACAAATGTAGCAAGTTTATCATTCTTGGAGACAAATAAGTATAATTTAGATTCTTTTTTACCTCTCTAACTTCATCCCTTACATTTTGGTTTCATGTTTAGTGTAGCTCCATGTCTTTAGCATTATGGTTAATGATTAATTGATGCATGTAAGTTCAGAGAAATGTTGAGGTGATTTAAAAGGATTAAATAAGGAACATTCAGGACCCTGATCATGTATACTTAAAATCTGATATAAAAAATGTGAATTAAGTAGAAATATCCATGATAGAAGTGCTTCTGTTGTTGTTTTGTTTTGTCTTGCTTTGTCTTTAAGTGTATTTTTTATTTTGGGGGTCAAAAGGGAGGCAATTATTTATATGGAAGGAAATTATACCTTTGGGATAAATAAGTAGATATCAAGTATCAAAAATTACTGTGTAGAGTTTAGTAGTCATAGTTAACTTTGCTTTAAAAATTAGCCTGACAAGCTTTGCGCTTTGGTCATAAAACTGCCCGTATACAAAATTAGCTTAATGGATCCACACATTCAGAATATGCAGCCACAGATTTATTCTCTGAGAAATCTTATGGGAAGTTTCATGTGTTATTCCAGATGAATTATATTATCAGACAAGTGCTTTAAAATACTTGGATTATTTCAAGATGTTTAAAGCTAATAATAAAAGTTAAAACAGTTAAAGGCCATTTTTAATGGCAAATTCTTGTTACATAAATAGAATATTAAAGGTTGTTTGTATCTATATCAATGTGAGACCAAGATTTGTTTTCTATCTCCCCAATTTTATAAACATCCAGTTTTTCTTTTATAAACTATATTACTCTGAAGTCAATTGAATTTTGCCTAATCAATTAGATGAATAAAACCCTAAGCAATTAATATTTTACAGTGTTAGGGTGAAACTGAAAATGTGTTCTTGGTAGAATTTTCACTTATGGTTGGAATATTTTTATAGAACCATCAAGAGTATGTAATACTCTAGGTTTTTTAGCTTACCAACTTCTTAAAGTACAACAATGTATCTTGGAGAATTATGGGAGGAAAGATCTTTTTAAAATCTTACTCCGTAGTCTTACCTCAGATCATTTGAATAGAGATTCACTGAGCCATTGCTGGTAGACTGTGTACAGCTATAGAGAGATTTGTGTAAAAGTGAGTGTAACAGGGAATTAGGGCTCTCACTTTTTATTTTTATTTTGGATATAGTGATGCCTTTTTTTATTGAAGTATAGTCAGTTTACAATGTTGTGTCAATTTCTGGTGTATAGCATCATGTTTCAGTCATACATGAACATACGTATATTCCCTTCCATATTCTTTTTCATTGTAGGTTACTACAAGACACTAAATATAGTTGCCTGTGCTATGTAGTGTAAACTTGTTGTTTATCTATTTTATGTATAGTAGTTAGTTTCTACAAATCTATTGCCTTCACTGTTCGAGATTTGGGGTGTTTTTGGTGTTGAGATGTTGTTACTTTCTGTACAGGTTTTGGGATCGTGGTGTAAGTTTGTAATAGGATTCCAAGTTGCTTCTCTTTATATTGACCATTTTCAAGAGATTCTAAAGGGAAGTCTCAGCAGTGTTTTTAAAATAGCCTTCTAGGTTGTCTGCTGGCTTGCCGAGGTATCTGTTGCCTTTTTATGTTAAGCAAAAGAACTTGAATGTTTTATCTAATAATTCAACTGCCAGTATGCCAAATTTGTAAATATGAAAATGGCTGTTAGAGGTGTCATTCATGCATATTCAGTGGTAGTCAGCAGTAGATGTTTTAACAAGCAAAATTCAACAATTTTTTTTCTCTTTTTTCCTTACATACTTGTCTGCTCTTACCTGAGTAGTGATATTTGATTTTTTTTTCTCCTAACCCCAGGCTTCACCATTTGCTGGTGGAAAATCAGAGAGATGTAGTAGCAAGCAATTATCTGAGATCAATATTAGCACATTACTCATCCCCTAGGTCTCCCTGGAATGTATATAAAAGTATAGATTAAAATGTGTAAATTAGTGTTAATTTTACCTTGCATGTGAGAGGGTGATGAGAGGGTGTATTGTTTCACATTCTCTTTCCTCCTGTAGAAATTTGTGTGTCAGGAAATGTTCTCGCTCTTTGGTTTTGGACTGGTCATGATGTTGTATTTTGTACTCTGTAGTTTAGCTCTCTTTGCATGAAGCACATTTCCAGCTGATCTCTTCTTAAAAGAATACACTGCTACCTTCTGGATTTTTCTGAACAAGTGTAATAGGGAAGAACAAATCTAACTCCATGTTAATTTGTTCCTTTAGCTCTAAACCTGTGCTCTGTTTCCAGTGGTGAGTCATGCTGGTTCTTCATCTTTTGTAATAGAATGTTGCCTATGGCCTAAAACTTACAGAATAGCCCATTCGCAAGGCTCTGACCTTTAAGGGTATAACACTTTCCCATTTGTATAGAGATAAAAAGTTGCACGTCTTGCTGGAGGTTTACCAGAACATCATAACCTGACCTAGGTGGGCAGCTGCAAGAACAAAGGATTCTGACACCAAGAAGTTTGCAACAACTAACCACACTCCTTCCTCTTTTTAGTATAAAAGGAGTCTGAATTCTGACGTGGGTAAGATGGTTCTTTAGGATGCTATTACCCTGTCTTCTCTGTCTGCTGGTTTTCCCAATAAAGTCATTATTCCTTGACACAACAGCTCATCTCCCAAATTATTGATGTGTCGGGGTGAGCAATTTGGACTCAATAACAGCAGTGCTTTCATTTTCTTATCCTGCAAATTGCAGTTCTTTTCTAGGGCTCATGAAAGTCTTAGTTCTTCTGGGAGCCTTGGATTTCAAGGTCGGAGATTTACTCCACTGGCTGAACAGGAAGTGAACAGACGGTTTGGAGCCAGATAGAGTCTGACCTGAATGTGCTCCTCACTGGCTGGCAATTCATGCTTGTTCTCCCAGGCTTTGCTTCCTCCTGATCTTTCCATTTATCTAGAAACAACTTCCTGTGGCCTAACCTATTAGACACCAGTTGGGTTTAGGACTGTATGCTCAGATCAGAAGAGGTATTCAATACATATTTGTTGAATATAGCCTATTCAACAAGTTATCTTAAAAATTTCAACTTCTTGCCCAGGTGGAATTCTAACACTTGAGCAATAACTGCTGCTAGAGAACTTTTTTTTTCACTTGCCCCAACTTTATTAAAGAAAAAGCAACGATGGTAATCTCTGGAACATAGTCAGCTTTCTGGGATTCTTCCCTCGAAAACATGACATTTCCAAACACATGCCAGAGCGTCCCTGGTTCCCAGCTGTACTAAGTAGGTGAGAAGCTGAAATCCTAAAACGTTCATCTGCAACTTTCCCCAGTCTGTGGTCTGTCTGTGGATTGGCAGTAATCGCCTGAACAGCTACTATGGCTTTGTTAATTTTTGTCTGTAGTTCTCTGAGCTCTTTTATGTGCGGCAATCGCAGAATCTGAGCAGCATCGTTAAGAACTGCATCTCCTGTGTCAAAACCAGGAATATGCTTATCTAAAGCAACAGACAGGCCACCTTTTGTTTGATTTGCTTTAGCAACTGCATCCTGTTTCAGGCACTCCTGGACCAAAATGCGAATTGCCTTAAGCATTACCAGGTAATCGTCCTGACTCTAATCTGAGGGTTAGCCAAAGCAGTTACACCAGCCTTAAAATCAGGATTATTTATATCCAAATTGATCAATGGCTCTGCATTTTTAGCTGCACTGTCAGCATTTTTTGTATTATCAGGTACCAAGTCCTTGTATTTTTCAGCATTGCCTCCATATTCAAGTCTAACAGCTAAACCAAGAAGCCAGTCGATTGCTTCTTGTCAATCTTGAATCTTGAAAGGACAGTGAACATCTCTGAGATACTTTTCAAAGAACTTGGGCCAGTCACTGCTATGGATGTTTCATAAATTACCTCTGTCTTCAGTCTTGTAGTGTCTGATTTTCTGGTCTTCAAGCCAATCAATAAAGTTTTAAATTCTGTTTCATCTTTGCAATTTTAGCCGGCAGGGTTGTGGTAGTCGAGGGCCGTCAGCTTGTGACCGAACATGGTCCCGGAAGCTCTCTCTTCGGCCGGGAGAGGAGAGGCCTAGAAAACTTTTAAAAGCAAAAAAGAAGCCAAAGCCAAATCCTGTATTAAACTTTTAAATGTTTAATATTTAATAATATTTCTTATCCGGGTGCCATACTGTATTATAATGGCATAGTTTCCCCTCTTCAAAAAATATGTGGGGAAAATAAGATAACCTAATTATCATCAGTCCTCCTTTTAGTTTGTGATTATATAATATTCACCATTTTAATTTAGCATACATTATCACCTCTTTCAATTCTAGTCATGAATAAACATATTTCAAGGTGTACCATGGAATGTAGGACAGATTTTAATATGCTATTTTAGGGTATATATATATATATATATCCACTTGGCATTGCATTGTATTTCTCTCCTTTCAAATTCTTTGGTGCTAACATTTCTTTCTTAGTTAGGGACTGTTTGTTCAGTTACTGTCAATCAACAGAACTCAATGAATTAAGTTTAAGCAAAAGAAAAAAATGTAAGACTGTCTCATGAAACTCAATGGTAGGAGAAACAATCAGGTCTCACAAAGAACTGGAACCAGGGACTGAAAGTTAATAAACGAGGTTATTTTCTCTCTCTCTTCTGGGGTCACAGAACCCTCGATTTCTACTGACACTTCATATATGCCACATTTCTCTCTCTCCCTCTCTGTCTCTCCCTCTCTCCCTCTCTCTCACTTTCTCTGTTTTAGTGTGCTCATGATTGCCGAGACCCAGTTTTAAATGGTCTCTCTAATTAAAAGTCCAACAGAAGTTAACTAAAGTCCCTGTGTTCCAATTCCTAGGAAAGAGATCTTTAATGACCTACTTTGAATGTGATGTCCATACCTGTTCCAATAAGCTGCAGCCAGTGTGAATGAACTCAGATGACCTAGGATGAAGGGAGTGTGTGCAGGTCATCTAGGAGGGTGTTATTATGTTGATTTTAAAAGAGCATACCCCTATTTGTAATACAGATATAAGCCTGCAAGAATGTGTGTCCTCTCCCTTTCTACGATTACCCGTAAAGAAGCCAGCATACTGCTTCTTCTTGACCACTTGTCCAAGTACTGATTCTTGACTTTTTTAGAAGTGAAGAATCCTGAGAGGGGGATATAAGATGATATAAGAAAAGTCCAGTTGTCTGGGGTGCAATGAGGAAGCTCAGTATTGTATCTGACCCTCCACCTAGCCCCAGTGACACATCTATCAGTGATGAGTCACACACAGAGCATATGAACAACTCTGCCTCATTTTTGCCGTCTTTCTGTCTCCAGACTTCCCTTGCAAACTTATCCCTGCCTGTTAAGCAATTCCTAGTATTAAACAAAGGCAAATTCTCTTCTTCACAAGCCAGCAGAGAGATGCATTAGTGCTTTGTTTGGTATGTAAAAAAATAATTTGGACTAATCAGAGATCAGAGCTGAGACAAATCTTAGCATATGCCCTGCTTCCCATATTCATAGAGACCTTTGATGGCTGGCTGACTTGGAAAAGAACGTTCTTTGTTTCAGTGTTGTTGTTACTGTTGTCTGTTTCCTCAGGGCTAAGTTTCTTCACTGATAAATGGTGGTGATAATAATCATAACTACCTAACGGTGCTGCTGAAAAATTTTAGAACAGTCCCTAAAATATGTTAAGCACTTACTAAATGTTAGCTGTTATTATCTTTGACACAGATAAAGCAGTACTGAAAAGAAAAATCCATTACCTTAAACACTTATATTAATAAGCCAAAAAATGATTCAGTTTCATTACTGGTAATTGGTCTGTTCATATTTTCTATTTCTTCCTGGTTCAGTCTTGGGAGACTGTGCCTTTCTAAGAATTTGTCCTTTTCTTCTAGGTTATCCATTTTATTGACGTGTAGTTGTAGTGGTCTCCTATGATCCTTTGTACTTCTATGGTGTCTGTTGTAACTTCTCCTTTTTCATTTCTCATTTTATTAATTTGGGCCCTCTCCTTTTTATTCTTGATAAGTCTGATTAAAGGTTTATCAATTTTGTTTATCTTATCAAGGAACCAGCTTTTCATTTCATTGATCTTTTCTATTTTGTTTTTAGTCTCAGTTTCATTTATTTCTGCTCTGATCTTTATGATTTCTTTCCTTCTGCTAACTTTGGGTTTTGTTTGTTCTTTCTTCTTTCATTGCTTTAAGTGTAAGGTTAGGTTGTTTGTTGGAGATTTTTATTTTTTCTTGAGGTAATGCTCTAAATTTCCCTCTTAGAACTGTTTTTGCTGCATCTCATAGGTTTTGGGTCATCATGTTTTCATTAAAAAAATTTTTTAAAGGGCCAGATTATGGACACTCTGAAAAGAAAAATAAATTTTATACTTAAAAAAATAAGCTACAAAAAATTTTTAAAAATTAAACTCAAAAGGTTAGAAAAACTTAAAAAATGAACTTAAGGACAGGAATTAGAAAATCAAAGGGAGAAAACAGGAAAAGGTAGAGACAATAAATATATCCAAGAACTGATTTCTCAGAGAGGAAGTTAACAAAAATAGATAAACTATTAGATAATCTAATCAAGAAAAGGGAGCACAAAGTTAAAAAGACAAGATATCAAAAACAATAGGTATAAACAAAATTATGATATTATTGAAAATAATTTCTCAATTCTAAGAAAATAAATTTGAAAACCTGCATGCATGACTATTTTCTGAGAAAATATAAATTACCAAAATTAACTCCAGAAATATAAAAAATCTAAACAGATGAATTACCATTAAAAATAGAGAAATTTGTCAGAGCAGCCATTCCCTCAAATAAAGCAATATAATTAATTTCATAGTAGCATTTTACCAAATATTTTAGAAACTAAAATCCCAATGTTCTTAAACTATTCTAGAGTACAGAAAAAGGATCCTTTTAGATTATTGTTACAAAACTATAACATTGATACTAAAAACCATCATGATCACATAAAAAATTATAAACTACACTCACTTATGAATATAGAAGCAAAATTCCAAATAAAATATTACCAAAAATATTCCGTCAGATATTCAAGGTGATCCACTGTAAGAAAATCTTATAACTAAGAGTTGTTGATTAAAAGAGAAAAATCGTATTATCATCTCTATAGATGCTGAAAAAGAACTTGATAAATTCAATATCCAGTATTGTTAAAAAAGCAAAGGTACAGATCTTAAAATAGGAACAAATGGGTTCTTCCTAAACATGATAGCATTGGTCAGCACCTTGCTCAATGGAAAACATTTAAAACTGTAGTTAGGAGTAAGACAAAGAGCCTCACTATCACCAATAGTACATGGCAATGCAATAAACACAGAAAATACATAATCAGCATAAAAATTGGAGGGGAGCAGATAAAATTATCATTTGTGTAGATAATATGATAGTACATGTAGAAAATATCAGAAATTCATCTAAGAAAACTATTCCAAATAATAAGACAAGTTGGTACAGTGGTGGAGGAAAAAGTAAATATACAGAAGTTAATTGCCTTTACATATATAAACAGCCACCAGGTATATGATGTAAAATAGGTTAAGATACACTGTATTCAATAACAACAACAAAAATACCTGGGAAAGTAGTTAACAAAATACAAAAGTTGTATCAAGAGTACTTCATAATGGAGGGGACAAAAATAAGAAAAACAAAACAAATGGAAAGAAGAATACATGGAAATTCAAATCACATGCTAGCAAAAACAAACTAGTGAATATAAGAAAAAAGAAACAGATTTATAACAGAGAAGAACAAACCTGACTCCATATTGGACCCATTCCTTTAGCTCTAACCTCTATGCTCTGTTGCTTGTGCTTAGGCATGTTGGCTCTGCCCCTTTTATAAAGGAATGTTGCCTATAGCCTGAAATATACAGAAGAGCCCATTCTCAAGGCTCTGACCTTTAAAGCTATGACACTTCTCCATTCATGTAGAGATTAATTAAGAGTTACAGAACAGAAAATAACAACTGTCTTGTTGGAGGGTTAAGGAACATTGTGACCAGACCTATGTGGACAGCTGGAAACATAAAGAAGGGATTCTGGCACCAAGAAGTGTGCAAAAACCAGCCACATTCCTGCCCTTTTTAGTATAAAAGAAGCCTAAATTCTAGCTTGGGTAAGACGGTTCTTTCAGACACTAGTTCACCGTCTTCTCAGTTAGCTGGTTTTCCAAATAAAGTCGCTATTCCTTGCCCCAGTGCCTCATCTCTTAATTTATTGGCCTGTCGTGCAGCAAGCAGTATGAGCTTGGACTCAGCAACAGACTCACAGATGGTAGAGAACAAACCATTGGTGACATATAGGAAGAAAGTGGGAGGGACAAGATAGGGATAGGGAATTAAGAGGTGCAACCTATAATGCGTAAAATCAATAATCTACAAGGGTATATTTTATACCACAGGGGCTATAGCCAGTATTGTATCATAACTGTAGACGGAATATAACCTTTAAAAATTATAAATCACTATGTTGTACACCTAAAACTAATTTAATATTGTACATCAGCTATACTCAATGGAAAAAATCACATGCTTGTGTCAGAAGGCCTAACATCGTATATATAAATTAATAATAATTCAACATGATCTCAATAACAAATAGCATCATGATTCTTCTGGAAAGCGAGTGCGTGATTATGCCATGCATATAAAAATAAACGAAGAATAGCCAGATACTGAAATGCATTATGACCCAAACAGATATTAAAATACACAATAAAGATGCTATAATTAAAGCAGTGCAGTGATGTAAGATGGTGATACAGGCACAGATGGAGCAATGGAAGAGGACTAAGTCCAGATACAGATCCGAAGGGATAGGCAGTTTAGGAGATGCTAAAAGTCGCCTTTTGAATTAGTAAGCTATTCAGCAAATGGTGTTTGAACAACTGAATGGCCACCTTGAAAAAAATAATTAACTTTTATTTCTATTTTATATACACCACCAAAATAAATGCCAGACTGATGGAAGATTTAAATGAATAAAATATGGAATTATAAAAACACAAGGAACAAATGGGAGAATTTTTTTTAACCTCAGAGCGGAGTACTTTAATTTCAGTCTTTAGATCAAATTGTATCATCAGATGTCATGCTTCCTACTTGGAGCAAGTTGCTTAGCCCCTTAACAGAGTCCATATTAATGCTGCTGTAAAACACTGTTATGGAGACTGTCTGCCACATCTCTCACTGTAACCTCGCCGTGAAAAAATTCCTTCTAGGTTTTTCCTTCTAAGAAGTGCTCTGCTTCTCCTGAGGAACTCATGCATCAAGCTTTCCATGTAAGAAACATCAATTCTGTGTCACTTTTTCTTTTGGCTACCTTGAAACTCCCAGTTAAATTTGAAACCTGGATCATTGTCTGTTATGACTACGATTCTTACTGTCTTTTTCTTTGTCCCAATTTTCTCTTTATAGTTCAGTATTATATATCCTTGAGTCATTACTATGAGCCACCTCACATCTACTATTAATATCCCAAAAGGCAAGGTATTAATAAATACAAATAGCACATCAAATTATCTCGTCTGATCCTCAGAAATGCCTGGTGTGGGGTAGATAGTATTGCAACTTTTTATCTCTGAATGGAAAAGTGTTATACCCTTAAAGGTCAGAGCCTTGAAAAAGGGCTGTCCCGTATATTTCAGGATATAGGCAACACTCTTATTACAAAAGGTGCAGAACCAGCATGACTAAGCACAGGAAACTGTGCACAGGGTAAGCGCTAAAGGGACAGATCTAATATGGAGTCAGATTTGTTCTTCCCTATTACATAAACTGTTCTTTTTTCTCGAAGTGAGCTTTCTCTCCCCTCCAGGCAAATGTCTGCAGATGCTTTAAAACCTTTCTTCATGCCTCCAGGCAGAACCCGAGGTCCTCTTAGGGGTCCGGGCAGGACAGTAGTCACCCATCAGTCACTACGCTCCTCCCTGTAGGTTATGTTTGTTTCTTTTATGAGAATAATGACAGATGGGTAAAGTTGAGTTCCCACATATACATTATTTTCATATAATATATTTATTCTTTGTCCATACGTTTTTCCTTCCAGTAGGGAGCTAGAGTCAATTATTATGTGTTCTCAGGGTTACTGTTGAGTTTTGCAGTTTATGATGAAAAAGTCAGATCTGGGAAGATCTGACTGTCCAGTGGTATTTAAAAACAAACACTAAGGAAGGAGAGTATGGTTCAAGTGGTAGAGCGCATGCTTAGCATGCACAAGATCCTAGGTTCGATCCCCGGTACCTCCTCTAAAAATAAAATAAATAAACCTAATTACCTCCCCACTCACCACCAAAAAAAAAAAAAAAAGCCAACTATAAAGTTAAACTTGGATTTAAATAAAATAAAAACAAACACTAGTCTTAACACTGAAGAATGATAAAGCGGTGCTTACTGCTAAATTGTCATTACCGTGTGAGCAGGGATCTTTGACTTAGCTGGCATTATTTTTTGTCTTCTCATTTCCCACTGGTATATCTCAAATACATAGAACCACAGGGTAAGGACTCAATGAATCTTTGTTGAATTAACAAATGTTGATGAGAAAGTGGGTTATTACTTCTTGATTCAACCTGAATGACTACTATTTCCCAAAGATTTAAATGTTTTCCTATTGAGTGGAACCCCCTTGCTAATGACAAATTTTAAAACCATTGCCTTTTATACACAAAATGAATCATTGAATTTATATCTTTATGTTGAATAGTGTAATTGTGATTTACATACTTGAGTGTTCAGAAATTTAATTCTTGGTCTAAATAACTCGGCAAAATACTGCTTGATTACTTTCATGTGTGTTTGCAGGACTATTTCATTCAACCAACAAATATATATTGAAGCCTGATCTGAGTCAGATCTTGTTCTGGGAGTTGCACGTGTAAGCATAAGGGTTAAGAGCACAGACTTTGAATTGAGAACGTCTGATTCCAGTACTGGCTCTGCCATTAACTAGCTGTGTAACCTGGGGCACGTTAAGTTCTCTACACCTCAGTTTCCTCATCAAAAAAATGGGAATAAAAATAGAATAGACATCTTAGAATTGTTATAAGGTTTAAATGAGTTCATATTTACAGAGTCCTTGGAACAATCCCTGGCAAATAGTAGGTACTATGTAAGTGCTTGTTAAATACAACATTAAAAATCAAAAGCTCTGCTACAGTATAGCTTCCATCATAGTGGGGATGAAACGGCTGGGAAAGCCAACAAATGGATAAGCAAGTAAATACACATTTGTCCAGTGATGGTAAATGTTATATAATAAAATAAAGTGGGGAACGGAGAGTGATAGGGTCAGCCTAGGAATTGCTTTTTCAGGTGGAGTAGACAGATAGTCTCTCTGATAAGATGAGGGATGAGTAAGGTGAAGAACTGAGCCATGAGGAGGTTAAGAACAATCACCCTTACATTACCAGGGTCCATTCTTTGAAGGTCATTATTAGTCATGTTCTCAGTCTGATTTGTGCGTGGTGCAATCTATCATTACAAGAGAGATACTCATTATAATGCTTTACTCAAAATCTAAATATAGGAATTAATTTGGAAACACTAAAAACAATCACCATAACATCTATTCTCAGATTTGTATTGTCTTTAAAGTTGGGTATAGATTCTTCTGTTCCACAAATATCAGAGGTGTCACATTATGTAATGACATCTTGGCTGTCAGGAAACCAAACCTCACAACTTCGTTTTGGGGAGGTTATTTTCTTTTAAGCTCTTGGGGGGGGGGACACTTTTTCCATCATTGTAGATTCCTCTGGCTTCTGAATAAATACCAGAAATAGTTCTTTCCTAAATGACACCCACGAGTACTCTCATGTTCCACAAAAGCTTACAGATAGAACAGCAGTGCCTGGTAAGTGTCGTCTCCATCACACTGATTCAGTCAGGGTCCTGGGGCTCCCTCGTGGTTGAAAGAACCATTTTGGGAAGAGTGCATATGCTGCCTCATTTCCTACCAGAAAATGATCCAGCCTCAAGGAGAACAGAATTCACCTTCTCTCCCATTCTGCTTTTCAATTTTGTGAATTAATATTTAAGAATTTTAGTCATGGGATTATGGAGAGTGGTAGAAATAAAAGGAAAAAAGGGGTGGGGGGCCAAGAAAGGTAAATAGAAAATTCCTTTTTATATCAGCTAAGTGTTCATCCTCTAAACCAGGGTTTCTCAATCTCAGCACTGTTGACATTTCAAGTCAGTAATCTTTGGTGTGGGAGCTGTCCTGTGCATTGTGGGATGTTCAGCAGCACTCTGGGCTTTTACACTAAATGCCAGTAGCATCCCCTCCCATCCCCTCATCCCCACCCATATGATAACCAGAAATGTCTCCAGGCACTGCCAAATGTCCCATTGGAGGAAAATCGTCCCTGCTTGAGAACCACTGCTCTAAGCCTACTCTAATAGCACTTTTTGAATAAATTATTAATAATTTAAATTTAATCATGTATATATATATATATGTAAGCATGCATGTATGAATGAGAATTATCTCAGAGAACATTAAGCCAGTAATCCTAATTAACTAAACCAGTAGATTTCAAAATTTTTCCTCAAATTGTGTTTTATTTATTTACTTATACTCCTATCTCTCCCTTCCACAATTAGTTCCCCAATTCCCTGTGTCCCACAGTAAATCACAGAGTCTATGACAACCAATAAACAGCTGAACTCTTACCATGACTCTTGTTTTGACTAATTCTAATGTGAAAGTAAAAGAAATGATGCATAAAGTACCCAAAATATTTTAACTGATTTTAGTCAATAGCATCAATTTCTACCAGCACCTTAATGAAAGTGTTTTTAAAATTGCTAGGTTGAAAGATTTTCACATCACGTACTATGAGACTTTTATTGTGATTTGTTTCAGGTACTGAATCGAAAACTAAAGGATATATGAGCTGGGAAGTGGGGAGTCAAGGGCATAAATAATCAGCCGCTGAATCATACATACAAGCTTTTCTTTCCAGGAATAGGCAATAAATAAAAGCTAGAGAAACATAATAATACATCCATAAATACTGTGTGTGTTCTCTGTGTTCTGTTCTCTTCCCTGTGAATCGTAAAATTTGTTCTGAGGAGCCCAGGTTGTGTGGACATAATCACACCCTTTAGACTAAGAGACCTGTGAGGACAGAGAAAAATATTTCAGCAGCTTGAGAGAAAAAAAATCCAAAACTTTAGGGCTCAGTCCCCTGCCCAGGAGGCTGGCAAACCTCATGCAAAAGAGAGGCTACAAACTGCAAAAAGTAATTCTGCTTTTGTAAAGTTTGTGCTGGAGCTGACCCTGCTCCATACCTCCCCCACCTCTCTGCCCACTCTGTGTCCAACCCCAGCTTGTGATGGAATCCTTGTTTATTTTATTTATGTTTATTTTAGCTTGGAAATTTCCAGCATCGATTTCTTGGTTGAGCTGCTTCTCCAGTCTTCAGCCCACAACTTTGCCTCTTAGCTCACAGTCATTCTTCCCGGAAGTGCTCTTATTATCTCAAATAATGGGGAGCCAATGAGAAAGGGAAGAAGGGCCTACCTGGGAAGGTGAACATTGAATAATTACAATACAGATGGATGAGTATTGTGAAAAGGAAATTATGGGGGGTCTTGTGGCTTGAACTATCCCCCCCAAAAGATATATTGAACTTCTAACCCCCAGTACCTATGAATGCCACCTTATTTGGAAATAGTCTTTCCAGATAAAATCAAATTCGTTGTAGTCATTAAGGTGAGTGCTAATCCAGTATGATTGGCATCCTTGTAAGAAAAGGAAAACACTATCTAAACACAGAGATGCAGAGACACAGAGCGAAGGCCACCTGATGACAGAGGCAGAGGTCGGAGTGATGCAGCAAAAGCCAAGGAACGCCAGTGATGCTGGCCACTTCCAGAAGACAGGATGAGGCAAGGAAGGATTCCACCCAGAGAGAGCCCTGCTGACACCTTGGTTTTGACTTTCTAGCTTCCAGAACTGTGAGAAAATAAATGTCTGTTGTTTTAAGTCACCAAGTTTGTGGTGTGCTGTCATGGCAGCCCCAGGACACTAGGACAGGGGTTACAGGAGCATAGAGCAGTGGGGGTGACTCTCATCTGCAGTTCAGGCAAAAATCCCAAAGAATTTATATTTAAGCTGAAATCTGAAGAATGAGTAAGCATCTACTAGGAGAGAAGAGGAGGGGGAACTCTTCAGACAATAGGCATGGTGTATGGAAAGGCCTGAAGGCAAGAAAACCAAGATCTCATTAAATGACAAAAAAAAATTAACATGGCTGATGACCAAGTGTGACTGGAAGGATGGGCAGAGACGAGTCTGGAAATGGCACTGGATCCAAGTCAGGGAAGCCTCCAAATGACGTGTTGAAGAATTTTCACTTTATCTTGAAGAAGATGAGAAAGCACTGAAAATATCTGAGTAGAGAAGTGGTATCCTGAGGAATTGTGTTTGATTTAATCAAATAGTCCAGCCACAGCATGAAGAATGGACTGGATGGGAGCAAGACCCCAGGAGAGGAGGACAGTTAGCTACAGCAGTATTTATGTGAGCTATGGTGGTGGCCCAAACTAGGGTGGTAGTTACAGGATGAAAATGAATGGCCAAGTTTAAAGAATTAAGAGATATCTGGAGGACAGAGTCCATACGAGTTGATGACTGACTGGTATATGGAAATGAAGAAAAGGGAAGAGGACTTATTGATGAATCCAGACTTTCTGCCTGGTTGAGACAGTGGATGATGGCACCATTTACTGAGAAAGAAAGAACACAAAAGGGGGAGCATGATGTTTGACGTGCTTGTGGAAATTCTAAGAGGAGGTGTCTATAATGCAGTTTAGATGAATTGGGCTCAGGAAAGGGGGTTAGAGTGTAAATATAGATTTGGGACTCATTAGCACAGAGCTGAGAACTGCAGCTATGGAAAAGGATAAAGTAGGTGAGAGAAAAGATGTAGTGTGAGAAGAAAAGAATACCAAGAACAGACACAGAAGACACCAACTTTTAGTGGCATGCAAATCAATATGGAACTGAGAAAGGACTCAGCGGTGCTGTACACCTGAAACCAACATTCTAAATCAACTACACTTCAATTAAAAAATTTTTTTAAGAATTCATATTGGTTGGTCAAAGGGCAAGAGGAGAAGAGGTTAGAACGTGATGTTCTAGAAGATAAAGAAGCATTTCCAGAATGAGTCACAGTGTCAAATAATTCACAGATCGAGACTGTCAAAGTCACTAAAATTGTCAATGTGGCGCTAAAGAGTTTTCAGAGGCAGAATGGAGGCTAAGATTTCAGTGGATGGAGGAATCAGAGAGAAGTGAAATACATGAATTCTTTTTAAAAATTTGTAGTGGTGGCAGAAGGCTACTGATGGAGCTTAGCTCAGAAAAGATGCAGGATTGATACACACTTTCAACATAAAAGAGGCGGTAGAATCTTTGCTGGTAGGAAGGAGAGAACAGTATTGATGGGGCATCACTGATAACAGGAGATATAAGGTAGAAGTGATGGTTTAGGAAGGAAATTTTCAGAGAAGAGAGAGTTGGGGGTTTAGACCGCATGCAGAACAATCATCTCATCCTCTGAGACAAGAGGAAAGGAAGTGAGGGAGCCAAGGGAGGTTTGGGATAAGAGTTCCAGATTTATAATAAAGGGAAACTACTTAGTGTTCCTAGACTCTGAGCCGGTTGAGGAAACTTGATGGGAACTTGGATTCTCTCCCTCGGGGACAGGGTGCAGGTGTTCTAGGAGTGAAAAGTAGTATGTAGATAAATACTTAGTCAGAAGAGCTACTTGTCCCCTAGTATCCATTTTCTTCTTCTTCCTTTTAGTAATAGAAGCTGGAAATAGGTCTACCATCTAGAGATTACTTTTCTCTCTTTTCTTTCCATATAACCAGGTTCAAATTAATGAGGTATGAGAGGAACTACTGTGTGCAACTTCTGAGTCATCTCTTTAACTAAAATGCTTCTTGCTCTGAACTCTCTCTTTCACCTTCCTAAGGTCAGGAGGATGTACAGAGATGTGAATTAGTCTAAAATATTCAGACAAGGACACACTATAGTGAATGGCAAAGCAATAAGGTGAGACATTGTGTCCATGGAGCTTGGCTGTGGATGAAACTCTTGTTTTTCTTTGTAAGATGGGTACAGATGGAAGACGTGGTTCAATTCTATTTGGACATTTTAAGTAATTCAGAGGAACAGAACTCATGAACAAATAGCTGAGAAAGGAAATAGTTTTTGTTTAAGTTAGGGTTGGACTTACCGCTATAACAAACAGATCTCAATATTCCGCACTTTATATGATAAAACTGTATTTCCTGATCACATAACAGTCTGACCTCTGGGTATGGCTGATCAGATAACTCTCCTCCCTGCAGCAGCAGGGACACAGAGTCCTTTTCATCTTGTGTTCTCTTCTTCAGTATCGGGTTTTCAAGGTCACCATGGGGATCATTTCCATTCCTGCCACCTAGAAGTGGAAAGAGCACGGAGGATTGTGTTTCAGAAGTGTCGGTGACTCAGCCAGGACACAGCACATTCACTTCCGTGCACATCTGATTGGCAGAACTGAGTCAAAGAGCCTTACCTGACTGCAAGGAAAGCTGTGGAAGAGGCCCAGGGGGAGAGAATAAGCTTGGTGATCTCTTCTACCAAGTGAGCATAAAGTAACTATTGAAACCCTGTAGACTTGTATCTATCTCCTGGAATCTAGATCTTTTCATCCCTGTTGCCCCGTAGGTGCTTTGCATCCTCCATCCCTTTTAATGACAGGCATTAAAAAAAGCAGATGCAAAGAATTGTTTTTATTAATAGAGCTTTAAATTTTCTTATGAGATCTGTATAAAAATGTCATGATCATTTTACCACATATTCTCCCAAACCCGTGTCCTTTCCTATTCTGTGTCACCAGTCATCCCCAACCGGTTTCATTGCCCTCAGAATTTAAAGTTACATCAGTAGCCAGGAAGCCACTCTATTCATGTTACCAGATTTTGTGATAATCCCAGAAATTTTAAGACTTACTCCCAATGTAGGGTATGAGACAGGCATGTAAGCAGACTGTACAATGTGATAAATGCTACAATAGAATTATGTGCAAGATGAAACAATAAAGTAGAAGGAGGAACTCCTAAATTAGGCAAAGAGGTGAGATGAATTCACAGATGAGAAAAAGGCTTTAGCTAAGCTTCAGAGGATGAAGATAGCTCACTAAGAGAGAAAGAATGTGTGAAGGGACAGAGACACGGTCAGATAATAGCAAGAAGTTCAGTTTGTCTGGACCAAAGAGTAAATGGGATGCATTACAGTAGAAGAGACAGTCGAGAGGTCACATTCGGATTATGAAAACGGCATGCATAGACTGAAGATCTTTGTTTTCTTCCTTTGTAAATTTGGGATGCTCTTAAAGAATAATTGCATAAGTAGTTAGCATATGGTGGCTAAGCTGGACAGTCTGAGACCGGAGACGGGAAGACTACCCAGAAATTTCTTCAACTGTCTAATTGAGAAATCATGGTGGATTGCATTAAGGTGATTCCAGAGAGAAAGAAATAGGAAATATACTGAGTATGTAGAGTATGAAACATGGTGAGAATTAGTGATAAGTATTAAGAAAGAGGACTTTGACATTAAGCCCTGGGTGTCTGGCTTAGATTCCTAGGAAAGAATGTAATGAAAGGAATATAATGAAGGAAGCAGATATCCCATCTTCCAAGGAGAAGATCAGGTATGATGGCTTCAACATGGCTAGACTGAGTTTGAGGTATGTAGAAGAATATCACCATCTGGAGATTCTCAGAGGAGATTTTATAGAATAGATCCATTCAAATATTCCCATTTCTCTGAGCCTCTGAGTCCTTCCTCAACACTGTGCCAAGGCAACTGTGGCATCTTCACCTCGTTTAATGTGGGCTGTTGTTTCTTCCAAACTTAGGAGCCATACTAGCAGTGTAAGAATGGTTCCAGGAGCCCTTGCCAGAGTGTCATAATCTAAGTCATTGGAGGATGACATATATCAATAAATTCATCCTTATCCAGCCTTACCTTCTGCCTCCACGCCCTGGTCCAGCTTCCTCAATATCCATTTCCACACCCCTGTCTAGGGATTACTGTTCTCCAGCACATCTACCCTGATGTTTCTATCCCAAGTCTCTGAGTCCCATCACTTTCCCATCAGGGTCTAGCTTTGGCTTAGAAGACTTGTCAAGGCTACAAATTCACTTCTTCCTTTCTGATATTCTGTTTTTCCTTTCTGAATTCAGGTCCAAGGACAGGGTTTATAAGAAACTTCAGAGACATAAGAACCAAATGCAATGAGTAGTTCTTGATTGGATTCTGAAGAAAACAGTTGTAAAAGACATTTTGGAAAAAAATATAAAAATGTAAATAAGGATTGTGTGCTAAGTAGTACATATGATGGGGTTCTCGGCGGGGGTTTGTTTGGTGTGATGGCAGTGGTGTGGCTGTGCAAGAAGGAGTCCTTGTCTTTGAAGATGCAGGCTGTGGTATTCAGAGGCAGAGCGTGGTGATGTACGTGGTTTCCTTTGGAATGCTTCAGCAAAAAAAAAAAAAAAAAAGAAGCAAGTATGGCAGAACATCAACTATTGTTATATCCAAGTGTTGTAGATATGGGTGTCCATTATAGTATTCTCTCCACTTTTCTGCATGTTTGAAATTTTTTATAATAATAAGTAATAAAAGGTATTTATAGAGGAAGGAGAAGCTTATACAGGTGTGATAGGTCAAGATGAGGAAACGACCAGGAATCTCACAGTAGAAACCTTTAGGATGGAATGGTCCCAGAAGTGGTCCCAGAAGTGATGCCAAAACTGTCTCTCCGGTTCTTGGAGGATGACATACTGGGCAGCCTGCAAAGGGCTCTCCCCACTTACATGCAGAGGGAGGAAAGATTCCCTACTATAGGAGTCAATGCTCTGAAATGCTGTTTCAAAAGAAAATCAAACAAAATAAGAATATATCTGCTCCTAAAATATAACACTTGCTTTCTCCCCTCCTCCACAAATATTTCATTTTAAATGAGCAATTAACTCTACAAACTACCAAAATACCACACAAACTCTTTCTACAATTCCTCCTTGTATCTTAGAATACGTTTAATCCTTGGAATGAAGTCCAAAACAGAATCACTTCATACTAAGTTCAATTTTAGTATTGAGATTCTACTGTACAGAGAGAAAAGTATTGCTCACATTGCTATTAGGACACATAGTTTGTTCCAGGAGTCCCACCTCTGGGTATACATCCAAAGAAAACAAAATCATTATCCTGAAGAGATATCTGTACGCCCATATTCACTGCAGCATTATTCTCAATAGCCAAGGTATAGAAACAATGTAAGTGTCCATCAACAGATGAATGAATGAAGAAGAAAATGTTATATATATATATATATATATATATATATATATATATAAATGATATAATATATAAAAATATATATAATGACATATTTTTCAGCCTTTAAAAAAAGAAGGATGTCCTGCCATTTGTGATGACATAGAATAACTTGAAGGGCATTATGCTAAGTGAAATAAGACAGACAAATATTGAATATTATGACTTATATGTGGAATCTAAAAAGAAAAGAAAGAAAAAAGTCAAATCTACAAACAGAGTAGAACGGTGGCTGCCAGGGGCTTGGGGGTGGGGGTGAAATATAGAGAGGCTGGTAAAAGGGTACAAACTTTCAGGTGTAAGATGAGTAAGGTTTGAAGATCTAATGTGTAACATGGTGACTATAGTTGATAATACTGTATTATGTAATTGAAATTTGTTAAGAGAGTGAAACTTAAATGTTCTCACCAAGAAAAAGAAAAAAAGCATGAGGCAATGGGTATGTTAACTCGATGCTAGAAAACTTTGCACAGTGTATTCATATATCAAATCATCACTTTGTACACTTTAAATACATTACCATTTTAATTTATTTGTCAATTACATTTCAACAAAGCTGAAGGGGAAAACAGGAACATAGTTTGTTGGTCAGATTAAATCCATCACATAAATTATCTTTCCTTCCACAAGTTACCTCTGTCTTTGAACTTGAGACTTTTTGAGTCTCAAATTCCAGAATCTTAATTACCACAAGTAGATTTCCAGGGGCTTAGACCATGAAGTCACAGAATTCCTAAAATATTGAGTGGTGTTCTGCCTGATGTGCTATATGCTTGACATCTTCACCTTGTAACAATTTAAACATCCATATGAAACTTCTGTATTCTCACTTTTCATCTCATGGTGAAATATGCTCTTTCTATGTCTTCCCAAAGATTTAAATTATTTTCCTATAACACACTGAGGAGACAATTCTGATACAATTTCTCCTTCGGCAGACACTAAATATATAATTTCTCTTACTTGCTTCCAATTCTGGAAAACTTAGTTTTTGTTCTTTTTAAGTAGTAAGTACAAGTCTCCTCCCAACATAGAGTGAACATTTGAACCCATTTCTGCTTTTTCAAATAGAAAAACTGAGGCAAAGACCACATTACCTTCTTAATTATTAGCACAGTCATTACTTTCTTAATTATTAACATAATCATTACCTTTGGATGAACTAAAACATTTTAGCTCCCCTGAAGACTTGAAAATTTTGAGTTTATGTTTTTAAAAAACTGTTTCTGAATTTTAAAAATCAGAAAGGATTGGACTGTTGCCCGCAGGCTTCCTGGAGCTATGTAAAATTTCAGTGCCAGACATGGGTAACTCAGAGGCAAGTAAATTCTCCTTATATAATCCAATGTTCAAATGCTGGCATGTAAACTGGATCTTTTGTTATCTATAAGAGTAAGAAGGCATATGGTAAAGACAGCCTTTCAGAGCCCTTTATGTCTCATTTCAGGAATACAACACATCTTATTCCAAAAATGCAGAGCTCAACATTAAAAACCCACCACAGATTTTACCTGTTGAGGAGAGGGGTGAGGATGGGGGCAGACTGTAAGGGAGAAGTCAGTTACTTGAGGGAAGCCAAGAGCACCATGAGAAACAGAGAAACTCCCAACAGCCGGGTCAAGTCAGAGGACAGAGGGCAGCACAAGAGGACAGAGGTAGGTGTGGAGTAGGGAACATGGGACAGGATGCAGAAAACAGGGCTCCAGGTCTGGCTGTTATTTACATGATAGAGGAATTCACGTATTACAAATAGCTCTCACATAGATGGCTTTATTCAGACCTTATCGTGGGCAGGCAGGCATTATTAACTACATATTGCCCTCAGTGGTACAGAGACTCAGAAGCAGGCCATGAGCTGTGGCCCTTCCCTAAAGGAATAGAACTTATAAGCAGAGTACAGATCTTCCCACCACAAGCCCAGGACTCTTCCCAGGACCTCCGATTTGGACTCCACTGTCAAAACCAGAGGCACTGAACTTCACGGCAACTGTGACAATTTCTCTTACTTACCAGTACAAATTTTAGATGTTTCATCAGTTTAGGATCCTGTTTGTTTCTTTATTCTGCTTGGAAGGAAATCTGATTCCAACAGATACACAGATGTAAATGGTAACAATTTTTTTAATAGCTCCCCTTGCAATTTCAGGAAAACTCCAATTAAACAAAGATAGCAGGAAAAGCTTTTTTCCCAATAACTGCCCAAAAATGAGATCAGCTGGCAGAACAAAGTATAGCCTCCCTGCTATCATTGATTGTCTCCAACAGTGAAGGTACAGAATTCAATTCAATGTGCCTGTTTTTAAATAGTGTCTGTGTGTGTACACACACACGTATGTAGATATATATATAGATATATAGCGATACATATAAATATAATGACAAAATTAGAATTTGGAAAACAAGGTATTATGCTATGTGTGTGCCACCAAGGTTTGCTCTGAGTCTTTGAAGAAACAACGGAGGAAATAATCAGATGACTTGATCAGCGGGAAATGGATTGTACAAAAAGGCTGTGACAGACGCTTACCATGCTGTAGAATTGGCCTTAGATAGTGATACTCTTGTGTCTGCACTTTTATGAATGAATGAGTAAACAAATGAGTTCATTCATTTTTATTTGAAGAAATCAATCCAGAAATATTTACTGAGTAAATTTTGCTTGCAAAAAGCCCCGTGCTGTGAACTTGAGGGCTATAAAGACACTGTCTAAATAGAAGTTAAGGCTGAAGTATGAACAGGAATAGATAAGCCACCTTACAGAGAAGTGAATGATTCATCCCTTGAGAGAAGTCTGAACCATAAGTAGTCAAGGGATTTCGAAGTCACTTCCATTCCAGGGCTCAGGAAGAGCTTTGTTGTAGTTGGGGTTCTGCTAGCCTTTGACGGACAACTAGATTGAAACAGGACTCAGAAAAATGGAAGACAGGACTTGCAGGCAGAGCAGCTAACCCAAACCACTTCACAGGAAAAAAATTAATAATTTTTTAAGGCAGGCTATAGCCTTTGGTTGGGGGGCTGTGTTATCTCACAGACTGCAGAGTTTGAACTTTATCTGAGAGGTAAGAGGGAGCCACAGGAAGCTTTGAGGGAAGAGAGTAGTAGTTGTGCAAGATGATTAGAGACTTGGAAAATAAGGTACTAGTCCAGGTATGCAGTGACAAAATCTGACAGAGAGTAGGTGCGGGGGAAAGGGAAAGGCAAGTGAGGCGAGGAGGAAAATGACGTAATCACCAGCCAGAGCGCTGAATAGACTTTGCGCCCCCTAGAGGACGGAGATTGTATCGTATTCATCACACTACCTGACACTTCACAAGCTCTGGGTATTTGCGGAGTGAATACAGAAGGCAAGGGACGGGAAGGATTTTAATTATTGCACTTTTGAACGTGGGCCACTTAGAAGAAAATGGCGCTGTTCACTAAAATGGGAAAATTGGTGGTGAGAAAATTCTGATAAACAAACTAAAATGAAATGTGATGATGATGTGGAACTGGAGTATCTCTGCTCTTCGGTTCCTCTTAAACACCCCTGATCTGTAACTGACCTACAAAATTATTTTTTTAGGTCCTATTAGCAGTTCTGCAATAACAGGAGTCATTCCTTTGTTCATGATCGTTGTCTTCTTTCCTAAGTTCCTTGCACGCATTAAAAACTGTGACTCTATGAAGTAATTAAGACGATGAAGGGGGGGAAATGGACTGATTGTGTTTTGCCTGAAACTGCAGCATGAAAAAGGCTCAGTAGGTGGGCGTGCTGTCTGGCCATGCTTAACATCCAAGGAGATAAAAGATAACCCCTGGCAAGGTTCCACAGACCTCAGATTTTAAGGACCTGCATTTATACCAAACACGAAATGTATCTGGGATGCCTCGGGCTGTATCACAGGTACAGAGAAGTGGTTAAACTGTGATTCAGTGAGTCCTACTCATGGATTTAACCATTTTAAAGCCCAAACAAGATTTTTTATTGCAAGAAACAGATTATTTAGTTGGAGAATCATTCTCTCAGTTGTTCATCATTTTTTATGAAGGCTTCTGTGGGTCTTTTTTTTTTTTTTTTTTGCATAAAAGGACATTCTCTATGTCTGCCAAGTTTGGAAATGTTATCCAATTCTCTGTCATAGAGATCACAGTTTGCAAACTTAGCTCGCAAATTCAAATAACTATGTAATTTCCAACCACATCTTTAATTTAGAGCATCTGACACTATAAGGCATGCCAGTGAAAGTAATGGTATCGAACACCATAAATGTCTTGAGAACAAATAAACCAATAAAAATGTTACTCAAGATAATGTGTGCAGTAAGAAAACTCACAGGGAATTTATGTCTGCTTAAAGCATCTATTCAAAATTTGCTTTTACAACTACTTTAAATGAATAATAAACATGTTACATTACTAAAAATAAACCCATTCAACAATAACAACAGAAAGCAGCTGGTGTGATGGGCTGTTCTTCCACTGCAGCTGCTGTGTGTTATTTAAATTTTACATTTTGCAAGCGATATAAAAGCAGTCTAGACTTTTAAAAATGCTGTATTCATTGGGACTACTTTAAAATTTTCTCTTATAACTCAGAATTATAATTTTTTCAACTTGAAAACATAAATTTTCACCCCTATATTGCAGTGTTTGTGTTGTAATGTCTATGCTTTCAAATATATGAAATGGATGTGGTCAAAAGCTTAATAAACTTCATATACTACATATTTTCATCTGTTTACAAGACTTTTGTTCAAGAAGTACCAAAGAGGAAAATAGACACAATTTTCCAAGTACAAACTGTATTTATTCTTCTGCATATTAGAGAATAAAGCAAAGCCTAGAAAAATCTATACATGAAATACTGTATCATTATGTGAACTATGACAGCTGAACATAAACTTGGGAATGATTCAGTTAAACAGTCTAAATGTATCAGGTCCTGGGGAACACGAGTAAATGAAAAGCCACTTCTGGTCCCAAATGGAAGGAATAAGCATGGAAACCAACAAGATGCTGGGAGTCTTGGATGCCTAGATGTCAGGCACTTTTCCCACTTCATTTCATTTAATTCTCCGTCTGGGTGGTTTGTCCTGATGCCTTCATCCCCTCTCCCGCCGTGAGTCCTCTCTGCTCTTCTGTGATGTCTTCCCCTACAGTGATCCATCCCTGTTTCCCTTTCCTCTCTCTTTTCCTTCCCCTACAACATCCTAATTTTTTCCCTATGTATCCTCCAGAATAGAATAATAATAATAGGATAATAATGAGTGGTTATTTGTTTAAACAGATGCCCTGTATACAAAATTAAAGATTAATCTACAGAGGACCAACTCTATGGAGTCCACTCCTGGCTTCAACATCCCTTCCACATCACAGCCCACCAAGGTCGAGAAGTGGGTGACTAGGGTGGGGGGGTGCTTCTTTGCCATCCCTACTATGGGGTCAAAGGAGACAGCTCTATACCAATGGTCATTTCTTACGATCTCTATTTAAAATGAAACTAAATGTGTATGAGATCCTTTCTCCCTGACCCATGCTACACTATACACCCTGGTGTGCTAAATATTCCCATAGTGCCTAAAACACGGACATCTTCCAAAAGTCTTCTGTCTTAGCAGGCAAAAGACACTTTGTGAAACAACACTGTGTCCTTTCTAGATGAAAACCATGCTTGAGTATAAAGCATGCACTTTATATTTTCCCAGCAGAGACTGACATGTAGTCTCTCCTTTGTCTTATGTCCCAGTGGCTTAATTAATCCATGCCATCTGCCCAAGCCTCTAAGTATTTGAGTTTAGAGCTCCTTTAGATTCCCCAGCCACACTCTGATCACACCTGTTAACCTTGTCAATCCCCCCAAAATTATAATTAGCAATTGACTTCAATGATTCAAAAATGAATTTGTCTCTTAAGCAAAATTTCCAAAGTGACTCCAAAGTGTACACACCCATCCTTGAGTGGGGAAGGGAAGAATGAGAGATCTTGTTACCTGCTGCGACTTCAAGAAACCTTACCTACTGGTCTAAGGAAGGGTAGCCTGCCTTCAGCAAATCCAACATGTTTCACCCTTGCTAAAGAAGAGCGTGCAAACACAGCCACACATGCAAATTTAATCTCGTTTGATCATCCTGCCACTCTTAGAATCTTCTTTTAAAAATAACTTTGATATGCCAATTATTAATTCGTCATTAACAAATGACTAAGTTTCTTTCCATTGGAATCTCTAATAGAAAATATTTAAGAAAATGTATTCAAGTTTACTGAATGTATTGGAAATGCCTTGAAAGTCAAAATTAAATAAATTCACGACCTTAAAAATATTCTGAACATCAGAATTAAAATATCCTGTGTAACCAAGGAAGACCCTATGAGACCTTCCCAGGGCAGACCCCTCCCCCATATCCTCTACTGTAGCTCCTCCCTGAAGTACCCAGATAACAGCATCTCATGCATATTTCCTGAGTTTCTCAGATGCTGAAAACCACCACCAAATGGAAGAATTAACTACTTGATGATCACGAGCAAGTAGCTCCCAGACCTTCTGACATCTAAGGATCAATCACCATCAACCAATCAAAACTGTACACAGCTGATCACATACCCTGGGCTGCCCCGCCCTCAGCTGGCCTTTAAAAAGCCTCAGCTGAAACCCTTTAGGGAGTTCAGGTATTTGGGGCACTAGCCACTCCTCCTTGTTCAGCCGAGCAACAGACCTTTCTCTGTTCCAGACTTCAATGTTTTGGAATAGTTTGGCCTCACTGTGTGTTAGGCACACAAATTTACGTTCGGTACAATGTTGGCAAAGCCAGCCTAGGAGTTTATGCCCATGGAGATGGAAGGGACTGCCCCTTCCCTGTGTCCCAGCAGCTGCCAGAGCTCACTTCCCTCAGGAGAACCAGCAGTCACAGGCCGGCGGCCCTGGTGCGAGGCTGTTTGGAGCTGAGACACACCGGAGCTGCAGTCCACATTCGCTGTCACTTGGGGGTGAGTGGCTCCAGCTTGCTCAGACTGGGAATTCTCTCCACTCCATCTGGGCTCATCTGCTTGCAGGAGGTTAGCTGTCCTGGGCTCATTGTGAGCCACTCTGAGTCTGTTCTCTTTCGAGAGCTGGGGCAATCTGTTTGGAGGCCTCCATCTGGGAGCGGAAGAGGAATTTTTAGACTACACCTCCTCTGACTCTGTGACCGACCGTAGCTTATCGGTTGTTTGTGTTTTTGTGGGACCATGTTTGTTGTTTGTATGTGCAGGTGTATCAGGACTTGCATTGGCTGGTGAGACGTCTTTGGTGAGTAACAGGGCTCGCGGTAACGACGCCAGGGTATCCTACCCTATCGCTTTGGCTTCACCTGCCATGGAGTTTTGGTTGGAATTTTCCCTTTCTTGCCTTGGTCTTTCATTCAACTTCATCTCTGATGGGGCACTGGTTGGGGTTTACCCCTTTTGGACTCATGAGGCATTGGTTAGGAATCTCCCTTTTGGAGCTACAGAACTGTGACCCTGAAAGACTGTTTTGGATCGTTGTTTGCTTGACATTTGATAACATCAGCTGTGAATAATTAAGTATGGATGATCAGGGCTCCGTTCCATTTTATAGTCCTCCTAGGGCATATTTGCAAAACCAGGTCTTCAGCTATGCTCCCATAAATGAAAGAAAATGATACTTTTTATTGTAACACTGTGTGGGCTCAGTACCCCCTGAGATCTGGAGAACAATGGTCCCTAATGTCTCTGCTCTTATATCAAAGTGGGCCTTTTGCAGTTTGGCTTTTACCCTTGGCAGGGTGGGGTTGGGGTGAAGTGTCTGGGTACTTGAGCCCAAATCTTGTTCTTGTCCCGGTTTTGTGGAAAGTGAGGCATGTGAATGTGAGCGAATGACATATACATACTATTGTCTATTACTGTGAGTTCTTTAAACTGAAGTGGATATATGGGAACTGGGGAAAAAATTCCTGAAAATAACCAAGACGGCTGGGTTTTGTAAAAGCAGTTAGAGGAGGAATTAGCATTTCTCTTCTGTGCCTTTGGGATGTAGGTGATATATCTGGTTTCTCAAGGAAAAAAAGAGGTTTTTTTAAAACTCCAGTGGAAAACTGAGAGATCTCTGGTTCTGCCTGTCTTTACGTTAAAAAAAAAAAAAGACTTGTAAATTATTTAATTGACTTAAAAGTAAGTGCTTACAAATTAAATACTTCTAAGTGTAAAAGAAGATAGAACAAATTTTGGGTTCATGTGATCTGGGAAATGGTCAATACTGAATTGATGTCTTTAATAAGCTAGCTTAAGCTTGTTGGTATAATCAATACAGACGTGTCTTTTATTGTACCTACATTGACAAAAGGTTAATAAGTTCATGTTTCTGTTGCAGAGTTTGTCAGCAGAAAAAAAAAATTAACTTGGTATGATGAAACTCCTATAAATGAATTAAATGCAAATGGGATAACAGCTTTTGAGTGAACTGTTCAGAAATGATTATGTTTTAGGAATGTCTACTTAAAAAGATCCCTCCAGACATTCAGTAACTTGAAATTTTAGAGTCATGCTAAACTGAGTTAAATGATGGAAGTTTATTGAACAGTTGAATAGCTAGGCCATCCCCAAACCAATTAAGATACTGAAACATTCACTGGAGGTTGAGATTTTTGACAATTGAGGGTTCTAATTTAGATGTGTAATCAAAGCTACTGAAAATGATGGGGGAAATATTTCAGTGTGTTTCAATGTGCAGTAGGAAAGTAAGATGTGTTTTTTGAGTTTAAAAAAAAAAAGGTATGAGTAATGGAATTGTCTTTTGTTAAAGGAAAAGAAGGTGATATGGTCCTGGAGCTGGTTGTTTCAAGGTGGGAGAAAATAAAATACCGGCTAACAATGGATACAGAAAGTTGTAGAAGGTTTGTAGAGAGGGAGCCTAAAAAAGGAATTCTGTGCACGGTTGGGCTGAGATAAGATTAAAATTATTTAGGTAAATGGACTTTGTTTTTAAAAGTAGTCTGGTGCAGGACTAGATTTCGTCCCTCTCTCTTAAGAGAACAAGGTTACTTAGAATGCTTCTGACAACAGATTGTGGGAAACATTTTGATATTTTTTTGACAAACTTCCTATTCTAATGAAAGTTCTTTTAACTTCAGCTAACTTTGGGATGCTTCAGGGCCCCTTGAGACATCTCAGAGAAAAATATTAAACGAACTAGGACTGGTTGGTATGTTGAATTATATGGGAAGCATTGACAAATGAGTGATAAGCCTTCTTGGATTATACAGTATGAATAAATGTTGTTAGTGTGAACATTCTAGAAATTATATAAAGTTTCTGAAATTTAGATGTGTCCTGGTATAATGCTGTAGCCATAATTCTGGTTGTTACCTTGAAATGTTGTACATCACAGCAGCGTGATTAAGCTTCTTTGTCAAAAACAATTGTAATCAGATCTTTTACCTTACATTTTTGGGTCTTTTGTCATTCATAGACAGTTAAGCTGATGCTTTGCAGAACTGCTTTATCTTCCAGAAGATTCATAAAAGGAATTTTTTTGACAAGTACAGGTTTCTTTTAAATCTTACTGCTGAGCTGGGTAAGATATTTAAGAAACATAATGAAAACTCTGATTTCATAAAACTGTTAGTTAAAAAGATTGATTGCATAGGATTGAGTGAACTGATGAATATGGTTATAATATTGAGTGTTTGAAGTATGATGGGCTTTTATTCTGTTTTCTAATTGAACTTCTTACCAGATGTTTCTATTGATACTGCCCCTGATGTTTAGGATGGAAAGAGAATTCTCTATGAAAATGAATATATGTATGTATATGCATGACTGGGACATTGTGCTGTACACCAGAAATTGACACATTGTAACTGACTGTACTTCAATTTAAAAAAAGAAAGAAAGAATTCTCTAATGGAGTTGTCACAGTATAACTACTCATGATGTATAACAATGCTTGCTCTAAGTCTACTGCTAAAAGCACATGTACGGTGCTTTTGTAACAACTGGGTATAAGTGATAAAATGTATGGCCTATATAGTGTCTCCCCATTAACGTACCTCTGAGCCTTTTCATGATATCTGATTAGGTTTCCCCCAATATGGATAATTAGGCAAATATAGAGGAGGCCTAGGACCAAGGTACATGATCTAAACCTGGGGCAGGAGCTATCACCTCAGCATCAATGGACAGATATTTTGATCATCAATGCTTTCTACTGAAAGATTTGTAATTAAAGGGGGAAATGATGGGAAAATCTGCACATATCAAGGTATGGGGAATAGTCATTCTGGCTTATGCATGGTTTGACTTAAGCTTTACTGACCACCAAGTAGCCTGTTTTCTGGCCCTTTGGACATGCATTGTACATCTGCTTTGGCCTTGAGGAGGGGAATGCATTTAAAAGTCAAAATGGAGTAGCTGTGGTTCAGACATCCAAGGTAAAACTAGGTAGCCATTGTGGACATAATTTCAGACACATTCCTGCGTTGTTGAGAGCTTGAATTTTCTTAGCTGTGTCATACCTGAGATGCCACCAGCCATTCTCAAAGCAGTGTCTCCTGGCAGATGGCAGCTGCAAACTTATGACCTCAGGGTATCCTCTGGTAACTATTAAATTTTTAGACAATAAAATTGCTTTAGACATTAGGAGAAAAAAGAAATATGTGGTGGCCAGAAGCTCATATGTATATGTTAACACCACATCCAAAGTTAAAACCTACTCAGATAAAAGTAGACAACTGGCTACAAGTCTCCCCTAAAGTGCCAGGTCCAGACTGGTTTTCAGGTTTAATTTTCTTGAATTCCTCAGGGAATGAGATCTTAATCATACAAGACTTGGATCCAGGACTTGGAACTTGGGACTATTTCCAAATTGGATTCCATTCCCTCAATCAAAGTAGGACTGTGCCCCTTTTCAGCAGGAAGGAGTCAGAGTGGTCATCTCCCCAATCCCTGAAAGATTTTGGGAGCGATGAAACAGGATTGGCAATTGAAACTGAGTTCCTCTGCCAAGTTTATGATTAACCTCTATCCAGAATATTATCCTCCTTCTTGTCCAACACTTGTTCTTAAGATTGAGGAGTATCAAAGAAAGGGGTAAGTTGTAACCCAGTAGGACCCTATAGAGCCTTCCTGGGAAGACCCCTCCCCCATATCCTCTGCTGTAGCACCTCCCTGAAGTACCCTGATAATAGTTTCTCATGCATATTTCCTGAGTTTCTCAGAAACTAAAAAACCACCACCAAATGGAAGAAATTAACTACTTGATGATCGTGAGCATGTAGCCCCGAGATGATCTGGTGGTAAGGATTGATCACCATCAACCAATCAGAATTTGCACAGCTGATCACATGCCCTGAGATGCCTGTCCCTCAAATGACCTTTAAAAATGCTCAGCTGAAACCCTTTGAGGAGTTCAGGGTTTAGGGGGCATGAGTCACCTGTTCTTCTTGCTAAGCTAGCAATAAACCTTTCTCTGCTTCAATCTATGACATTTTGGGATTTTGTTTGGTTGGTTCTTTTGGCTTCCTATATGTCAGGCGTACTAATTTGATTTCAGTAACACTTGGAGTGATTCTGAATGACATTTCAAAACCAACAGGTCAATTAGCAAAGCCATGTTTATATGAAATCCTCTCCATTTTTATCCCTGAGTCAGCTTAAATGGGCAAGTTACACTAGTTTTTGGTCCATTCTGAGGAAAATGCATATTGCATAAGTACAGCATTAATTGGAAGACGTCAAACAAGGGGAATAGGCAGCTCACACTCAAAAGACACAAACTCTTCTGTGACTTTCAGGGACGGTTTTTAAGGACAGTGTGAAGGATAGGGTCTCAGGATGCATGGTCAGCTTGTGCTCGATTCTCTGATTGGTTGTGATAAATATACTAACATTATTTTCAGGACTTGGCTGAGCTCTACATTTCAGATCAATACTTAAGAGAGAAAATGTGATTTATTAAAAATAATTCCTCATCAGATAAAACTTGTAGACAAATAAGACTATGCTTAAAAGCTAGACTTCCTATTAACTCATTCAAAATAGGTTAATGAAAAGCCCAAATAATGAATAAAATGGTGTCATCTTTAAGTCATTTTGACATCAGAGTCAACTAAGATTTCTACAAAAACACTACCAATTAAATATTATCAATATTCATCATTATTTGAGCTTTGGCTCCTAAAATTTGAAACTACTCGAAAGGAAATCTCTGCTAAATAGACATGGTACCTACATATACTATCAGTGAGCAATGAACATCAAGGAGATCAGAAATAGTTTTTTACCCTTGATTCTTTTTTTTAACATGTGTTCTTATTGCCTTCCTTTGAAGTAAAAACAATTCTTTTATATGTTGTATGGTTTAAAGTATAATGATCAGTGATCATATGGCAAATCCGTGCTTTTGATTTTGAAGGTCTTATTTTCGACCAGGAATGAGGGCATTTGAATCAGCTCTTTGTCCTGGTACAGAGTGGAAGAGACCCTTCCTCGCTTACCTCCCACGGGCTCCCTGACTTTGACTCCTTGCTGCCCAGCCACAGCCCACACGGGAGCCCTGCGAGTCGGGGTGACACACCCATCAGTCTGAAGGGCAGCTCTCTCTGGCAGGAGTGAGCCAGGGCCACCTGCTCTCATCCTGGTGTCCGTTGGACTCTCAAAAGAGCAGGAAAATAATCTGATTCTCCCTTCTCTCTCCTTCCCCAGACCACTCAGTTCTCAAATGTGCTGACTGTAACCATGACCTTTACATTAACAGGATAACTAGAAGGATTTGTTGGGAGAGTTTTAGAAGCTCATGAGTGCAACATCATATATTTGATACAAGCTGTGTGGCTACTCCCATTCATGATCTTCTCCTTGCCAACTTCTCAGCGCCCGTCCTGCAGGGCATGGAGATCCTTATTCAGATCTACACAAAGGAAGACAAGCTCCTGGGATGTGGTCATTGAGGTGGAACTATGGCCACTGCATTCCTTGCCTGGAAGGGACGATAGGAAATATAGGTGCCCACTGATTCCATGTGTAATGGGGCAAAGCTGGCTCAGCCACTGACAGGCTGTGTGCTTTAACTCACTTCTCTTGAAGCTGCTATCCCGACAAATGACAAATGATCTACATGGCCAATGGATGCCATTTCTTAATGGCTTTTTTGGAGGGAGGGGATTATTGAGTGTGCTTTTTTTTCCCCCAACTTGTAGCCTTTCTGGAACATGTTCTCTTTTTTTTAATTCAAGTAGTCAGTTTATAATGTGTCAATTTCTGGCGTGCAGCGTAATAGTTTAGTCATACATATATTCCTTTTTATATTCTTTTACATTATAGGTTACTACAAGATATTGAATATAGTTCCCTGTACTATACAGTAGGAACTTGCTGTTTATCTATTTTATATATAGTAGTTAGTATCTGCAAATCCTGAACTCCCAATTTATCCCTTCCCTCTGCCCCCATTTCCCCCCTCCTGGTAACCATAAGTTTGTTTTCTATGTCTGTGAGTCTGTTTCTGTTTTGTAAATGATGGAACTTGTTCTTTAATGTCAAGAGTTCATTGCTGATCCCAAAGCCAACTGAAATAAAGTCTCTGTAGGTTTTTTGGCAGTATTGTAATGTGAGATGTTTGTCAGCAATTCGATTCAAGGCATTTATCTTGCAAAATTTAGAGTTTAGGCTCTTTTATTTCTCCAGTTAGCAGAGAAAAAAAAAAAATAGCTTCAGGCAAGGTCAGGTTGAATAGCTGGTCTCTTTAGCCTCGCCGGGTAGCAGAGATACTGGTGTAGAACTTCCTAGTTCGTGAGGCAAAACCTTCCACGTGATCTCAGTCATTTCTCCTGAAGTTGGACATGTCCCACTGAAAACAGACTGTCTCTCTGCCGAAGCACAAGCACAGTATTTGGACACATAGTCTCCTTTCTGTGACCTATTAAATGCCACTTATGAACTGCAAGGCAGACCCGACTATTTATGGAGTGGGCAAGTCCCCAGGGGCATGTGAGGACTCCTCTGTAGGACACACTTTCAGTGATAGTTGAATTAATTTACAAAGTAAAATTTTTCTACCTAAGACCTGTAAATCTCCATTTCCCATCTATAATTGTAACAATAACTTACATTTATTGAACACTTACTGTGTGCCAGGTACTGTTCATAGCCTTTTATGTGCAGTAATCTATTTAATTCTTATAATGGCTCTGTAAGATAGGATCTATTATTATATATAAACTAGAAATAAGACACATTGCCACCTTGCAGGGTTTCACAAGGGTCCAATGATGCAGGGCGTATGAAAACCTCCAGGATAGCACATAGTTTGTAGCTCCTTTCTTTCCCACTTAATGATAGACTTGAAATGCAGCTCAGGTTTAAAGGATATAAATTGAGGATGGTGAGAGATAAAAGAAATACAATATGGATAAGTAAGATTGCCCTGTGGAAGGAAAACTCTAATAAAATAAATATTTGGCTAGAAATCAAATTGTGTTCTCTCAACAGAGCTGTCATCAGCCTCTAATGAGTTGTCATAGTCTGAGGATGGGAGAAAGAGGTTAACCTACATCTGCCCTGGTTTTTTCCGCATAGCACCTCGACTTTATAGTATGTCAGTTACTAATTCCTCTGCTCTTTCATTCTTTGATTCATTCATTGAATCAACAGTTATTATTTACCTGCTCTGTGCCATGAGCATCAGGTACCAGGGATGAACATTGCACACTCCCTGCTCTTATGGAGCTTGAAGTCTAGTGGAGGGGAGGGGCAACAGACCTTAAGTTGTCCGTGAAAGTGTATAATTGCAAACAGATTTAATATGGCTTGGGGAGCATAGGAAAAGATCTTCCTGAAGAAGCAGGACTTGAACTGAGAGGAAAGAGGAAAACCAGAAGAGTGTGGCGAATGAACGATACCAAAACAGTCTCAGGATTTTTCCACCTAGACATTACTAATGACCTTAGCAAGAGTTTTGTTGAAGAGTCTAAAGTGGAAGTGGGACTGGAGTGTCTAAGAGGGAGTTGGTAGGAGGTTAAGAAATGGAGATAGTAAGCAAAAACAAACAAAACACAAGAACAGTAGCAACAAATTATCAGAGAAATGCAAATCAAAACTACAATGAGGTATCACCTCAACCAGTCAGAATGGACATCATTCAAGAGTCTGTGAATGATAAATGCTGGAGAGGGTGTGGAGAAAAGGAAACTCTCCTACACTGTTAGTGGGAATGTAAATTGGTTCAGCCACTATGGAGAACAGTATGGAGGTTTCCTTAAGAACTGAAAATAGAGTTACCATATGGTCCAGCAATCCCACTCCTGGGCATATATCCAGAGAAAAGTCTAATCCTAAAAAGATACATGTACCCCAGTGTTCATGGAAGCTCTATATACAATAGCCAAGACATGGAAGCAACCTAAATGTCGACAGACAACTGGATAAAGAAGCTGTAGTATATTTATACAATGGAATACTACTCAGCCATAAAAAAGAATAAAATAATGCCATTTGCAGTAACTTGGATGGACCTAGAGGTCATCATTCTAAGTGAAGACAGGAAGAGAAAACAAAATGCCATATGACATCATTCATATGTGGAATCTAAAAAAAGAAAAAAGAAAAGAATAAAAGAGGTCTTTAATGAACTCACCTACAAAACAGAAACAGACTCTCAGATGTAGTAAACAATCTTATGTCTACCAGGGGAAAGGAGGTGGGAAGGGATAAATTAGGGAGTTTGAGATTTGCAAGTGTTAGCCACTATATATAAAACAGATTTTTTTAAAGTTTCTTCTGTATAGCACAAGGAACTATAGTTAATATCTTGTAATAACCTTTAATGAAAAAGAATATGAAGACAAATATATGTATGCATATGCATGATTGGGACATTGTGCTGTACACCAGAAACTGACACACTGTAACTAACTGTACTTCAATAAAACTACACTTCGTTGTTACGAGGGAAAAAAATGGGAAAGAAAGAAAGAACAGCAGCAACAAAACACCACTTTTAAGAAGCCTGATGGTGAAGAAGAGGAGAGGGAGTTAGCTGGAGGGGGAGGGTCAGAGGACAAAAATATAAACAGTTTATTTAGCTTTCTGTCATCCTAGCTGCCCACCCCTTCTCTGCCTACAATGAAAATAGCACATGACAGGATAATTGCCAGAGTGAGTGGTGCTTGGACAGGAACCAAAATTACACTCATACAAGAATGTTCACTTGGTAAAATTTAATATATGCAGCCCAGTAAGTTTTATTATGAAAATATCCTTGGACAAGGCAGGAGCCTTATAAAATAGAATGCCTCTTTCATTTACAATGGAATTTTACCTGTGTTTCAATTAAAAAATATATATATGTATTTATTTTTTTAATTGAAGTATATAGTTGTGTTACAATGTTGTGTTTCTGATGTACAGTATAGTGATTCAGTTATACATATATATTCTTTTTCATTATAGGTTATTACAGGATATTGAATGTAATTCCCTATGCTATACAGTAGTACCTTGTTGTTTATTTTATATATAGTAGTTTATATCTGCTAATCCCAAACTCCTAATTTAGCCCTTCCCACTCCTTCCTCTCTGGTAACCACAAGTTTGTTTACCAAAATGTCAATTGACAGATGAATGGATAAAGATGTGGTGTGTATATATACATATATATGTGTATGTACACACACACACACAATGGAATACTAAGCTATAAAAAGTGAAATAATGTCATTTGCAGCAACATGGATGGACCTAGAGATGATCATACTAAGTGAAGTCAGTCAAAGACCAATATGATACCACTTATTTGTGGAATCTAAAAAAAAAAAAAAGATACAGATGGACTTATTTACAAAACAGAAACAGAGTCACAGACATAAAAATATTTTTAATAGTTTCCAGACACACCAGAGTAGCATTGCATAATTAAGCTAAACATATATAGTTTCAAATTAACTGAATATTCTGTTATATGAACAAATCTGTATGTTCATGAGGTATACCCACATTCTACTTTGGTGGATTATACAGACCCACAGTATTTCACTGGCTGGTTAAATTAAATATTTAGGGAGAAAATTAACTCTGTCAAGCCACTAGAAGATTATTTCTGCTCTGGTAGTCAGTTGCTGCTGCTGCTGTGAATAAAATAGGCATCTGTAACGCTGTAAAAAAAAATCAAAAGAATAATTTAAGGATGACAGTCTACTGATTTATATTCCCCTTGAAGCCATTTTTATTAATGCAGTTTGGGATGCATCTGTTTTTTACTGTCATTAGTAAGTTTTTCTCACTTTCATATTAATTGCATAAGAAAGCACATTAACAATCATTTCACTTATAGGAAACGATTACTCTGCACTGTGGCTACATGGACACCTCTAATACTTGAAAAATGAGTATGAGGCTAAGTACCTGACACCACACCATGGAGGGCAGTCATCTTCATCTGAAAGCCGTGAAGAGCCACATTCCATTCCGAGTGTTAAATAGATTAATTCACAGAAATTGATCCAAGGATCTGTGGTATTTTCTCTGCTACTGTTTCTCTTGACATCTTCCCCTCTGGCTACTACATATTTTTCTACAAAGGAAGTAATTAGGAAATAGCATATCTAATCAACTCACAGGGAATTGTTGTTGATCGGATATGGAAACTAGGTTCTAAGAAAATAAAAGGGAAGCTGACCTGCCCACTGGATTTGTGGTACCTGAGACCCACTGACTAGACACAAATTAAAAGCTATTCAAGTTTATCAGGCTCGATGCTAGCGCTTTTCCCAAAAACTGAGCAGAAGAGAAATGCCGGGGTGATTTTGGAAGCACCGAATTGCAGGATCTGGAATAAGCTGCTTTATCAGGCAGACAGCTAGAAAATCCTATTTGCAAAATAGCTCACACTAGCTTCTTTTATGTCCGAAGTGAGACTCAATCTTGGCTAGAAATGCACTCTTGTCAGTGGTAAGGAAGCCGGAATGATGGCTCCCCCCACCATCAGAAGCACCATTGCCTGGATGAATGGACCAAGGGAATGCAGTGTCTCATAGGCACAGAGCTGACCCGGTACAGTCACTGTCAGCCAGCCCTGAGGGACAGTCCCGTTGAGCCGCCCGGGGAGGAGAGTTTCCAGACCAACTGGTCCGAGGCAGGCAGCCTAGGGCTGCACGATGGCCGACCAACCCTCCAGGCGAGAAGGTCAGTAAGATAGCTGCGGTAAAGGCCCCAAGGAGCCGAGGGGAGAGCTCCTGCACCCTCCCAGGTCTCTGGACGCTGGGGCATTTCTGGGCGGCCCCTCGCGCCAGCAGAGGAGAGATTTGGGAAGGGGAGGGAGCAGAAGGTGGCGGAGCCCGTCTTCCCCCACCCCACCCCCCTCCCCGCCTTTACCTGCCACAGCTGAAGCGCAGCCACCGGCTCTTGTCGAGTCCGCTCATCCGCTCCAGAGTGGACAGCGGCCACCGCCGGCACCTGCCGCTGAGCGGGCCACTCTGAGGACGGGGTACCCTCCAGGCAATCCACCGCCTAGATCCCATGGCTAGGATTTCTCTGCGCTCTGCTGGGACGCCCCGGCAGCTTGTTGCCGCGCTCGGCTACCTGCTCCTGAACTACCCCCTGCTACAAGGACAGGTATCCTCGCCTGGGGCTGAGCCCCACCCGGCACTCTACCTGCCCACCTGGGGCTCCCTGGGCCACAGAAGCCCCGACGGCCCCAGGCACAGTGTTCTGATCGCCAACCCCGGGCTCCGGGTGCCCGTGGGCCGCTCGCTTTGGGTCGATCCTCTCCGGGACCTGGTGATTCGAGTGCAGCCGGGAGACCAGTGCGAGGTGACAGTGCTGGACGCCCTGCCGCCGTGCCACGGCGCGCTGTCCCCGCGCCGCTTCCCCTGCGCCTTCGGGCCCCGCCAGGTCCAGTACACTCACTTTGGCGCCCACAGTCCCCGGCGCGCCCGGGTGCGGCTGCAGCTGCGCTACGACGCCCCGACTTCCACGCTGGTGCTGCCCTTCACCCTGGCGGTGGAAGTGGTCTTCCCCGAGCTGGAGCTGGTGACGCGCAACTGGCCCTTGGCGGTGGAGAAGCTGCGCGGCTGGAGCCACGCCATCGACAGGGGAGTGCTGGACTTTGCCTCCCCGGAGTCTGGGCCCGCGGACACCCGCAGATGCCGGCTCACCCCTCTTCCTCCCGAGGGCGGCCCCCTGCCGAAGTACGGGCGTTTGGTGGACGCTGTGGGGGCCCCTCTCCCCAGGGGCAAAAGCGTAGACTGTGAGGCTTTTGTCCGGGCTGGGGTGCGCTATCAGCACACGGCCACCACGCCCTCGCCCAACCGGGACTACGTGCCCATGGTGGCAGAGCTGCTCAGGCCAGGGGACAGAGGCGCCGAGTCAGGGGAGTTGCTGCTCCGAGAACACTTCCAGCTGCTGGTGAGCATCCGCGAGGGAGTGGAGAACACTGCGCCCAGGCCGAGCCTCGGGGCCCTGATGATGATGGAAGTCGATCAGTTGGTGCTGACAGCCCTGACGCCTGACGCGCTGGCTGCCGAGGACATGGAGTCCGATGCTGATGACCTCATTTTCAACATTCTTAATGCCCCCGCCACCACGCCGGGGCACCTGGGCTACATGGTCAGCACTGATGACCCCCTGGGCCTTCCAGTCTCCTTCTTCACCCAACGGGAGCTGCGGGAACTGAAAATTGCTTATCAGCCACCTACAGAGAAATTGGATGGGGAGCGTCTTTTCCAGCTGGAGCTGCAGGTGGTCGACGGAGATGGCGCCACCTCAGATCCTTTTGCCTTCACGGTGGTAGTGAAGTCCATGAACACCCTGGCCCCAATGGCTAACTATACCCGGGGATTACTGCTTTTTGAAGGTCAGTCAAAGTCTCTGTCCAGCGCCCAAAGCCTTCAGATCAGTGATAAGGATAACCTGGAAGAGGTGAAAGTAGTTGCAGTCAAGGGCTTGAGACATGGGCAGCTAGTGGTGCCTGGGGCACCTGCCGGGCGCAGGCACTTCACACCAGTGGACCTGGCAGCAGGGCGAGTGGTCTACCAGCATGATGGCAGCGACACCTACAGTGACAACATCATCTTCCACATGGAGGATGGGCAACACCAGGTGGAGTTCCTCTTCCCTCTCACAGTCATACCTGTTGATGATGAACCCCCGATGGTCAGTGCCAACACCGGGCTCTCAGTGACTGAAGGGCAGGTGGTCCAGATCTCCCCCTTTGTCCTGAGTGCTACAGATATTGACTCTGAGGACTCAACCATCCACTTTGTCCTGGAAGACCATCTTCTGGACAGAAAAGAAGGAAGAGGGTGGGATCCAGCCCCTGGCTCCTCCCACTCAAGTGAGTGTCTGGGGGAGATGCTGCTGCGGCAGGCTGAACCACCTCTGTTCCCTGAAGATGAAGATTGGTATTATGTGGAAAAGGAAGGACTTTATGAGAAAGTGGTGACTGAGTGGCTTCAGCGAGACATAAAGGAAGGGAGACTCTTCTACCGCCATCTTGGACTCCATAGCCCTCAGTCTGTAATGACCCAGATGACTTTCCATGTGCAGGACGACCATGATCCACCCAATCTATCCAACCAACATTTCTTCACCATCAAGATCCAACCAGTGGATCTGCAGAGTCCAGAGCTGTTTCCAGGAACTACCCTAGAAATGACTGTGCAGCAATACAAACTCACTCACTTCCAGAAGAAATTCCTCCAATATGTAGACTGGAACTCAGATGACGAGCACCTATGGTACACCGTACTGACGCCCCCAACTGACACAGATAGCAACCATCAAGTCCAGGCTGGAGAAATTGTGATCACTGATTCACCAGACACCCCCATCATGCACTTCACCCAGGCCCAGGTAAATCACCACAAAGTTGCCTACCAGCCCCCCAAGAATAAGTTGGGGATTGTACCACGGGTGGTCCAGTTCACCTACCAGGTGGAGGATGCTGCTGGCAATAGTGTACCCGGAACATTCACATTATTCCTGAAGCCTGTCGACAACCAGCCTCCCCAAGTCACCAACAGAGGCTTTACTGTCTTAGAAGGAGAAACTTTTATCCTTAGCAGTAATGAGCTGGATGTTACAGACTCTGACACAGACATTGACCAGATTGTCTTCATGTTAGTTTGGGGTCCCCAACATGGACACTTGCAGTACTTAAAAAAATGTATGGTCCCAGGGGAATTTTTCATGCAAGCTGATATTGTTAATGGGAGTATCTCTTACCAGCACAGCGGAGACCAGACCACCAGTGACACCTTTCGTCTGGAGGTAAGCGACGGGGTGCATCACATACCCATCACTGTCCAGATTTCTGTGCATCCCACTGTGGCTGGCAAAAGTCCCACTATCTCTATTACAGGTAGTCCATTATTAGAAGGTTCCATAGATGTACTGGAGAATAGAGCCACTGAGATCCCCATGGACATCCTACAAGGCCAGAAGGACACAGGTGACTTGATGCTGTCTTTCATTGTGGAGGACAGCCCAAAACTGGGCACTATTCTGTTGAATGGTTTCCCCACAGAACGATTCACCCATGAGGATCTCATCAGTGGGGCAGTAGTCTATGCCCACACAGGGGGTGAAGTTGGATTCCAGAAGCAGCATGATACCTTCAGCCTTGCCCTCTCCAAGGATTCTTATCAATGGGCAATGGGGGCCAGCACAGTGGAGAGAGTGCAGGTTCAAGTGCTCGTGCTGCCGGTGGACAGTGTGGCCCCCAAGGTCTTGGTGGGGGAGTCCTACATTGTCTATGAAGGTGAGAAGAGCCCCTTGACCTTACAACATCTCAGTATTGAAGATGTGGACACTCCCCAGGATAAAATCCTCTGCACGGTGACCAATCAGCCAGCCTCTGGCTACTTGGAAAACATCGCATCAGCTCCTGACTCAAAAGAGTCACAGGCTGGTATCCCCATCAGTGCTTTTTCCATCAGAGACATCTGGACGAGACATATCAATTACGTACAGAGTATCCACAAAGGGATAGAGCCACAGAAAGATCAATTCACCTTTCATTGCTCTGATGGCATCAACTCCTCCCCAAATGTCTTCTTCCCTGTAATGATCTTACCCACCAATGACGAGCAGCCTGAACTTCTTGTCCACGAGTTTGTGGTGTTAGAGGGGATGAGTCTGGTCATAGACACCCCACTGCTCAATGGAGCCGATGCTGACTTGCCACCAAATGAGCTTCACTTTCAGCTCACAGCCCTCCCTCAACATGGACGAATTATCCAGCAGCTGGCCACTGGCAGCCAGCCCATCTACAGCTTCACATTGCAGGAGATCCAGGAGGCCTCCACCATTGTGTATGAGCATGATGACTCTGAGACCACAGAGGACAGTTTTGAAGTCTGGCTGAGTGACGGCAAGCACACCACCCACAGGAAGGTACCCATTGTGGTGATCCTGGTGGACGATGAAGCCCCTCAGCTGACCATCAACAGTGGGCTGGAAGTAGAGACTGGATGTACTGAGGTCATCACAGGTCGGGTCCTGAAGGCCACAGATCTTGACTCAGATGATAAAAGCCTCCGTTTTGTCCTCCGTTCTGGGCCTCAACAAGGGCTTCTACAGAGACTGAGGAAACCCAGAGGGGAGGTGAAGGACAACCTCACCCTGGGAATGAACTTCACCCAGGATGAGGTTGACCGGGGCCTCATCTGTTACACCCACACAGGCCAAGGAGTTCAGGACCTCATCAAGTTTGATGTGACTGATGGGATTAACCCTTTGCTAAACCGCTACTTCTACGTCACCATTGGCAGCTCAGACAGGGTCTTCCCTGAGATGGTTCAAAAAAGGGTCACCCTGACGGAATGTAGCAGAGTAACCCTCACCATGGATCTGCTTAGCGCCAGTGATATAAATAGCCCTGATGAACAACTTCACTTCAGCATCTCACAGGCTCCTAGCCTGGGGCACTTGGAAATCTCGGACCACCCTGGGGAGCCCATTTCCTCTTTCACTCAGCTTCAGTTGGCTGGCAACAAGATACTCTATGTCTGCACTTCCAAGGATAAGATAAAGATAGACAGCTTTGAGTTTCAAGTGACTGATGGGCACAATCCCATGTTCCGGACCTTCAGGATCTTCATCACGGACGTGGATAATAAGAAACCTATCATGACCGTCCGTAAGCTGGTACTGCGGGAAGGGGAGAGCAAATGGATCACTCCCTTTGAGTTGACAGCAGAAGATGAGGATACCCCAGACGATCTTCTTCTCTTCACTGTCACCCAGGTCCCCATCCACGGCAGGATTTTGTATAACGGCAGCCGTCCTGTGGCCACCTTCTCCAAGCGGGACCTGAACGAGAACCTGATTAGCTACTGGCATGATGGCAGTGAGACGACCGAAGACAGTCTGTCCTTGACTGTTTCTGACGGCACACATGCTGATTTCTCTGTCTTCCCTGACACTGCCCTGGAGACACGCAGACCTCAGGTAATGAGGATCCACATAAGATCCCTGGACAACAGGCTCCCCCAGATTGCTTTTAACAGGGGCGCCCTGGCCTTAAAGCACCTTCACACTGGACATATGGGCTTCCTAATTACCAGCAGTCCTCTGAAGGCAGAAGATCAGGACAGCTCCCACAGGCTCCTAAAGTATAAAGTGACCAGAGGACCAATGCATGGCTTCATTATCAACACTGGCCTTGGAAATGAGAGCACGCGAGTGTTTACACAAGGTTAGTACACAACGTGCCCTGGTGCCTCTGTCCCTTTCCTTGAACAGATCAGATCTCTCAGTTATGTAAGGAAATTGTCCTGACCCCAGTCCATTAGCAAAAAAATTCTAATTCTATTGAAATACAATGGAACGTGAAATTAACAAACCAAAAAGGTCCATTTTCAGCTATTTAATCAGCATACCCATTTAACAGACACCCTCAGACATTTAACAAGACTTGTAGTTATGTCTTAATGCTGTAAAACACAGGTAGAAAGCTTCTACTTCTGAAATATGAAAAGATGACATTGATTTTGAAAATATCAGTTTAAGTTTGAATTTTACCTAAAGAACTGCATATTTAGGAATCCCTTGCATAGTTTATCAGTAAGTCTAGGTTTCTAAAGATAGTGTTTGGTATCCAGATTTTAGACATAAATATTATACTGCATGTTTTATTATACTTTTCAAATGCCGTTTCTGCATCTAAAAAAAAACTTTGTCTAAGTAGGGGGATATGTTTTAATGATCATTTTTCTTTTATATTTGTCGTTACTACTAATGCTGAACTAGAGGCAGGTCCCTCTGCTTTCCCAGGTGATGTGACACCTGGTGTCTTTGGCTTCTCTTCAGGCTTAAAACTTTTTCAGGTAGCTCTGTGTATGAGATGTAAGAGGTACAAGGAATTTTACGCATTCAGTACTTATAAAGCTAGATGCAATCTAAGAGTAAAACTTATGAAGGTTGTTTGAAAAAAATAGTTTATTTATGTTTTCAGAATTGCTTCTAAAGCAAATGAAATCATGAAGTTCTATAAGAATTATTCTTAGAAATAAATACTCCAAAATGCAAATTGTCTTTAAAATACTAATAATGGGGGGCAGGAATAGCTTAATGGCAGAGCACGTGCTTAGCATGCACAAGGTTCTGGGTTTGATCCCCAGTACCTCCATTAAAAAAAAAAAAAATTGACCAATGCAAAAACAATTATAGACCCAAGTGACAAATTCTCAAAAATCTAAGAGAATGGGCAATAGAAAAAGATCCTGATTTTATTCTCATTTTCTTTTTCCTTACGATGCAGTAGTTATTCTTTAACTTCATTTCAACAAGAGTTAGTGAGTATCCACCATTATTCCAAGCTCTATGCTTGTACAGAAGACCTAAAGCCAGGTGGAATCAGCTGTCTGTAGAGGGCGAGGGTGAAGCATGCATAGCTAGAAGGTTCTCCTTATTGGCCATCACCTCAGAGATCACACATATGGTAGCCCACAAACAGAATTTTAAAACTATAAAGTTCTAATTTTTTTTGCTATTATAACTTTAAGAAAACAGTAGAATCTTATTCACTTCATAATTTTTTTAAAAAAATTAGATCCATGTTCATCTAGTCATTTTTAGATTTATTTATTGTAGTATTTTCATGCCCTATGAAAATACCGAGGTTCTTAACACACTCGTTTTCTGTTGTGCCAATGCGATGTGTGGTGCCTGTTTCTTTACCAGCTGATGTTGATGAGAGGAGGATCTACTACATCTTGCATGAAGGCAGCAAGGCAACAAACGACATCTTCTTCTTCTCTGTTGAAGATAATGGTAAGTCAGTATTGAAACCACAAAAGGGAGTCTCGGTTAATTAAAATCAATGTGAAATGGAAGAGTTCTGTCATTTGCATAGTAATCACAATCAGTAATATAATACCAACAAATGAGTTGTTTTTATTTGTAGTCTTAATGCCAACTGATCCTCGACAAATCACTTTTTAGGAAAGGAAAGCAATGAAGAATTTCAGTAATGAGATATGAAGTATTTCACCTGGCCTGGATTATGTGTGACATCCTTTAAGCAAGTCAGTCTCCTCTTCAGGAGGTATCTGAGAATCTAGCTAGTAGCTTCTGTCACTCGTAAACAAACTTAAAAATGTACTGTTAGATTTTCTTAGGATTTTTAGCTCCAGAACCGAATCTTAGCGGCTCCCCGATCCCAGAATTATAATCTTGGATGGAGTAAAAAATGTATTGACTGGCATAGAGGAAAGTTTGCTTTTAAAAATGCCTGTTTATGCTACACCTATGTTTGTTTATTGTGTCTTCAAAGTAGCATACTGGGCAGCAACTAGTTAACAGAAGGCACTTTCTTCACAGAGCCAGGGATATGCTGATTATGTGGTCAAAGAAAAATCACTTTGCAGTATGACAGGATAATTGCAGAAATTATGTCCATGTACCGCTTGCCACTCCATAACCTCTTTCAGTATAAATCATTACTCATTCTCAGTAAGTAACATGCATTTTCTGCCTAAATTATGTACGATCAGTCAGGACTGTATTTACTGGAAAACAGCCGTATATGAGAGGCTGTATGATATATTGAGTTTGAATCCCTGGTCTTCTTTGTGATCCATTTCCCCCATCTATAAAACGGTGGTCTTCATACATCTTTCCAAGGGTGGCTAAGAGAATTAAGTGAGGTAATATATAAAAAAAAAAACACTTGGCTCATAGTAGGTGCTCAATAAGAGTTAGTTGCCTTCTCCCTTTCTGATGAGACTGACTATGGTGGAAACTGGTTCCTCCTTGCCATCTTCTCAAAGTTTCACGGATCTTTCCCCAAGTGACTAGAAAGATAAAGATGAATTTAAGCCCTTTAAACTATTCACTAAATCATATGTAAGACTCGAATAGTTTATAAGGACTATTTTTCTTTCTGTTCTTGAGAAGGATGATGCCCTAAAAAGATAAACATCTGGTTTGGACATGCGCTTTCTGGTACAAATCAAGAGTTTCACTCTGTGCTTTCACCAAAAACAAGAGTCAGTCTCTGATGGTAAATAATGTGAACTTTACATAGCAACCATTTTTTTTCAGTACTTTCTATGGGCCAATCACTGCAAAACAAAAGGTAAATGTTGGGAGGCCCATTTTAAAATGAAGACGCTGGGGCTGAATAACTTGTCTAAAGTCATAGGGGTAATAAGCAGGTGGGCTGGAATTAAACCCAGATCTCACAGATTCCAAAGCCAGCACCCTTAACCACTAATGCTAGGCTACCTCTGTTTTGGGAAGCTGAAATCTTGGGTAGAAATCAGAGAACAGAGCAAAGACACCAGTGCCTCACCTGGCAAATAAATACCTTGTAAACTAAAGAGGTCAGAATGGTCAAACACAGACTCCAGAACATTTGAACTCATACCTGATCATAGTTGGACCTTGAAATGTATGCATATTCGTTAGCTAAATAAATATTTGCGCATTCACTTATTCAGTGGGCTTTTTAATTGCCTTCTTCTAAGCACCATGCACAGAGCTAAGATCCGTGTCTTTCTGTGATGAGCATTCTTGGAATAGCTTCCAGCTGCTATGAAGGACTTCACATGTTTTTGTATCTGATATTTTCAAGTTTTATGAATTTATATCTTTCAAGAGCCAATGTAATCTATTTTTCTTTTAAAATAGTCCCACTTTTTAAGCTGTTTCCCAAACAGAATGTGTACTGAAACTTACAATGTGAGCTGTTAATAACTGTCTTCCCTGAGAGCACACAGCCCTGGCGGAAGGTAGTGATTCCAGTTATTTAAGCTACTTGTAATGGACACGCTTCTAAGGATGCATTTTTCTCTACTGGGCTGAAGGAGACTTTGTTGCTATTGTTGTTGTTTGTGGTACTGGCATTGGAGCCATTAGAGAAGGTGGTGCCCTGCCTCCAGGACTGGGCACGAGGCATGAGCTCCAGGCAAGCTCCAGGGTCTTATGGATGGAAGTCCTGGCAAGGTGACTCTAGAGGTGCAATTTAGTAAAGCTCCAGGATTGGCAGCAGGAAGGCTTCCAGTTCATAGGCTCTGAAACCAGGCTACCTGCATTCAAACCTTCGTAGCTGTGTATTCTTTGAGAAATCTTCTTTACTTTGCTCATCTGTGAATTGGAGATACCTAGAGCATGTGCCTCATAGGAGTATTATGAGGATGTTGTTAGTTTCCCATTGCTCCTGTAATAAATTGCCACAAATTGAGTGGTTTAAAACAACACAAATGTATCATCTCATAGTTCTGCAGGTCAGAAGTCCAAAAATGGTTCTAACTTGGCTACAATTAAGGTTTGGGCAAGGTTGCACTCTTTTATGGAGACTGTAGGGTGGAATCCATTTCCTTGGCTTTTCTGGCTTCTAGAGACGGTCTCATCCTTCCATCTTCAAAGCCAGAAGTGGTGGAGCATTTCTCATATTGCTTCACACTGACACACGTTCCTGACTCCCTCTTACACTGGGCTCACCTAGGTAATCCAGGCTGATTTTCCTCATCCCAAAATTCTTGGTCACATCCTCAAAGCTCTTTTTGCCATGTAAGATAACATATTCACAGGTTCTGGTAATTAAGATGTGGCCGTCTTTAGAGGGCCAGTATTCTGCCTACCGCAAGCATTAAAGGAATTAACACACACAAGGCACTTAGAAGAGTTCCTGGCACATAGCAAGCACTCAGTAAATTTTATCATCTTTAGAATTATCAGTTGGGATACCAAATTTTGTGTTTTTTCTTTTTCTGGGTAAAAAGAAATTTAATAATTTATTCCTGGAAATGTATAATTAGATGACTTGATTATGTAAGGTCAACTTTTACCCTATTATGGTGAATTATTTTATTGGGGGCACTGCTTGGAATACTTGGCTTCTTGTCTCTCTTCTTCTGTCCACTTACAAATTGGTTCAATATTTGTTAGAAGCCCACTAAGAAGGCAAAGGAAGAAGAGGAGGTAACTTAAATCCACTGTTCTCGTCTTCTCTGCTGTGAGCTAAGCTGCTTAACATGGGAATATTTTGCCTGCTCACATCTTATTTTCTATCTCAATTGTGCCTTTTTCTTTTTCTCTGCTAGAGTGAAATGAAGTAGCACATATACCAGAAATGTAACACGGTGCCTAGCATTAGTATTCCCCAATAAATTTGAATTTTCTTCTCTTTCTTCTCATATACTTAGGAACATAACTGCACTGTGTACACAGATTAACTGGGAATTCAAATGGAAATTTTTTACAGTGTAGCTGTTTATAGTTTCCATCAGTTTCTGCAGTTTTGAGTAACCCAGATGAAGGCTATTTCAGTATAAGATCTTCATCTACTTATCACACTGATGGTAAATGTCAGTCAAGGTTATCCTGAAAGCTACTGGTAACAGGGAATATATCCGAGATTTCTAAAGCTCTGAACGGAGCCAGTTAAGCATAGTATGAAGTTCATTTATTGTCCTCTCCCTAAATTATTGTGCTAACAGATTTGTCTTGAAATGTTGCCCAACTCTACTATATATAACAATGAGTGGGTCTTTCCTACTTACTGCACAATATTACCTTAAATTTATATAGCGCTTAATATTGCTACAAAGTGTTTTCACCGATGTTATTCCATTTCGATCCTTACCACAACCTGTGAGAAAGAAATTGTTATTTCAGATTTTAAGAGGAGGAAATGAGCTTAAGGAGTTAAAAGATTCATAGAAAGGAATCATCAGTGGGGAGGGTATAGTTCAAGTGGTAGAATGCATGCCTAGCATGCATGAGGTCCTGAGTTCAATCCCCAGTACCTCCTCTAAAAATAAATAATTAAACCTAGTTACCTCCCCCTGTCAAAAAGTAATAATAATAAATCAATTTTTTTTAAAAAGAAAAGAACCATCAGAGGATCCAAGTCAATTTTTTCTAATAAGTCACACTGAATAGCTATTGGGAGTGGGATGATTTTAGTTTTGGGTGTGCTATGGCTATTTAACTTTTTTAAGACCAGAAACAGATTGTTTCATTTTCTCTTAAATTATCCAGTGTTTAAAGCCAATTTGATCAACACTATGCATTTTAATATTTGAATTGGACTTGATACTTGCCTCGCGGTCCATGTGAGTACCAGTGTGCTGTTTAGATGAGCAATGGAGGAAACACCTGGAGAGACAGATGAGCCCCACCACCAGTGTTCCCAGGTTCAGTAGAGCCAATCTGTGGAAAAATGAGTTCAGAGCTGTGAAATGTAGGAAATAGCTACAGAGGGCTGAGTTCGCTGACTGTGTGCCAAACAAAATTTTATATCAGCTATGGTACTATCTATATGCTAGCCTTCCCTTTTTGTCATTTGTGGCTTAGTTTGGCTTTGTTCATTTTTATTTTATACTGAAACCATTAATTCTTTTTTTTTTTTTAATTTTACTTTAATGGAGGTCCTGGGGATTGAGCCTGGGACCCACTTCATGCACATTAAGCATGTACTCTACCACTGAGCTGTACTCACCCCTTGATTCTTTAAAGAAGGATGGAAAAGTTGCTTCCTATTTTTTGATCACCGTACAAGCTATCCAGAGGCTCACCTCAGTCTCACTTCCTGTTTGTTTTGAAGGCCAGGCCTGGAGCTCATGTGTTACTGCTGGCACTTTTTTTTTTTTTTTTTTGCTACAAATTAATCATTTTAGAAATGGGAACACCTTTTAATAATATCCAGGATTGAGTCATTTTTAGGAGTCCATTCAATGAATGGCGAATGGTAAGGAACAGTATTAATGACGACCTTAATGACACTATTACACCCTTGTTTTTAGCATTGTTAATTACACTAAAACTGAAGGCTTTAAGTCTAAAATTTTGTGTAAAAATACCTGAATGTACAGGCATCTTTTAGCATAAATAGTCTAAAAAATTTTGAGTGACCTATAATTCCTCCACCAGATAACTGCTCTAAACATTTTTAAAAAGATAATATTAAACTGCACTGATACCTAGTCCCTTTCCCCAAAGAGGAATTTTTCTTTGTTTCCTTACAAAAAGAAATTTATTCACATAGCAGAATATCCTTTTTATTTACCCAAAAGAGGCTGTTTTTGCTTGCTTATGCTTGATTCTGAGCGTTGGCTGCTTTAGCTTAAAATATAGGTACACGTATAAAATAACATATATGGTATACACCTATTATGCACTAGCACAAACAGATACACTTTATCTGCCTTGTTCTTTTTAAACAGCTATATAATATTCCATTTTATAGCTATATTGTAGATAATTAACTGGTTATCTATAAAAGGCATTTTTTTTCTCTTTCATTATCAACTTAGCAGTGGATTTACTTAGCCCTGATTTAACCTGGATGTTTGAATGTCTAAAACATTCTAGCATTTTCTGAAATGTCATACTTGCTTCAGACATGGGTTTTTCATATAAGAATGCCAAGGCAGATGTAACTAGGGAAGAAAATATGACAGCAGTTTACTCTTTTTTTTTATTGAAGTGTAGTTGATTTATAATGTTAGTTTCAGGTATACAGCAATGTGATTCAGTTATACATATATTTTTCTTTTCAGATTCTTTTCTGTTATATGTTATTACAAGAAATTGAATATAGTTCCCTGTGCTATACAGTAGGTCCTTGTTTATCTGTTTTATATTTAGTAATGTGTATAGTAATTAAATTGACTATGAATCCTTAGAAGTTAAAAAAAGGACAAGTAAAGAAAAAAAAAATAAGCAAAGTCTTTTTTGCTGTTAGAGGCTCCAAGATGCCCCTGGAATTAGACACCAAGGTGGTGGTTCTTGCTTATCTTATCTCTGCCAGGGCTGATTCTGGAGGGGTTTCTACCTTTGGTGTTTTCGAGGTCTGTCCTGTTGAACTTGTAAGGATTTGAGTCTGCAGTTTAGAATCAAGTCTGCAGTTAGAGTGATCGGCCGCAAGATGGACTGCTCCTCTGAGTACAAGTCAAAACAAGTTTTGCTAATTCCTGTCGGTGGGTCACCACTCAGTGACAATGAGAGAGACAGGGGAACCTTGTCCACTTACATGTCACATGGTAGAGCTTAGGGCAGTCACAACATTTTATACAACACTGTACATAAATCCTGGGTGCTTGACTGTTGTACCTTGTTCCTGATGTAAGAACAAATGGCTTTTAAACCTTCTCACTCTAGTCAATGCCCACGCCTTATTTTGTATGATGTGGTTTGCCCATGCTCAGGGGAAAAAAAAAAAAGAAAGAAGCTGCTTTTCCCATATACTTACAACAATTAGACTTCTGCAGACCTAGTTTCCCCAGAGAAAATTAAGTAGGGATTCAGGATAAAAGTTCTTTGGATGCTGAGGCATGTGCGAGGGGACTTCCAGCAGGCTTTGTTGGTTCATTATTGTATTCTGCTTGTGCTAAAACCTATGGGTTTTGCCACATTTTAAAAAAATTAAAATATGTGCTCAAATAAAATAAATTCAAATAGTGTAGAAGAGCATAAAATGAAAAGCAAGAGTTTCCTTTCCTGTTCCCATTCATAGTCTTATTCCAGAGAAAAACAAAAACTGTGCCTCTGTGTGTGTGTGTGTGTGCGTGTGTGCATGAGTGTTAGCGCACATACACAGCTCTAGCTGTAATTATGTCTTCCATTAATTTTTAAAGTCCTGGAAGCCTGGAAGATAGTAGATAAACTTAGATTTTATTTACTGATTGTCCAAGTTTTAATCTTTCTGTGAGAGGAAGCTGTTTGGTGTAGCTTGGCCTGTGTATCCCAGAAAAAGAGGAAAGGGGAGCTAATCTGGCTAATTAAAACGATACCTACAATGAAATCATGTAACCCTGATCATAATCTGTGTTAGAATTGACATGCCTCCCTGAATGAATTATTTTAAAAATAATATTAATATTTTAAAAATTGTGAATCACTATGTTGTACCTGAAACTTGCACCTCGATAAAAATTTTTTAAATTTTTTTCAAATTTTTAAATTATATTGATCATAATTGTGGATGATTTGGAAGGAGAATTTTTGAAAATAAATAAATAAATGTACTGTGGAGTTTGACTCACAACAAAAAGCCTCAAAGAAAAATAGCTTTAGTGTCTTTATCTTTGAGTATTTCATGAAAGCATTTTTGTTTAAAGCTTTTTCCCATAAAATAAAACATGCGTTTATTTTTTCATTGTTATTTATTCTTTTAAACCATGCAATTTCACGTACAAAAATAGAAAAGCCAGTCTGAGCATACAATAACCTAAGAAAGTTCCAGTCCAAGAAAATAATCACACTTCACAAAGATGATTAATAAAAGGAGAAAACATTTTTGAGAGAAAAGAAATATTATGAATGATATTCTTTTAATATCCTCTATCAATCAATTAATTAATTAGTAATTAATCAACTACTAGTACTAAATCAATACCTTCTATACTCAGAGTACGTCATTTGGATCACATTGTTGTGTGCCTCTTGCTTTTCATTTCCAGTTGCTAAATATCCTGATTACTGCACTGCATCAATTTAAGAAACATTTTATTGCTTGAAAAGAGAATTTATTTCTTGAAAGAGTCAAGGCTGTTCTTCTCTTGACTTATGTAAGCAGGCTCTTAAATAATCACTTCAGGAATAAACAGATTTTATGAACTCAGGATTAAGTCTTACACTCCACGAACATACATATGTGCCTAATAAATGGATAATTATAAATGAATACTTATGAGTGTCTACACACATACGTGTGTATTAGTATGTGAGGTGCGTATGTACATGTAGAGCTCTCTAAAAAGAGAAAACTGTTTTGACTCATTCGGAATGACGAGTTACCGTGTCTCTGTCTTGATGGTGAGGTAAAATGCTTCAGTTTCAAATTCAGGTTCGGCATTTGAACGTCTTTCTTGTCCCAGGAATTGTGCTAGACATTTAAATACCTTTCTTCTCATTTTATCTCCACAAAGGCATCATGAGATAGACATTAGCTCCCATTTTATGATTTAAGTAAACCTTTATGTCATTGAGTGAATTGGTTGTATCACTAAAGCTGTTAGCATTTGAACATTCTACAGAGTCATGTGGAAAGATAAGAAAATCACAAATTCCTAATCCTTCTGAAATTGTCACTATTAAAATGATCCTTAAATGTACTGATCTATTCTTTGTTCAAAAGTTACATGTTTCTCTGGAATGCTGAAGACATTTAGTTTATAACCAAAATGATAGGGTCACATCTAGAGGCTGAGGCTTCTATACAGTACGTGCATAAAACAGGTCCTTTAGTGAGAAGACAGCAAGGAGCACAAGAGCCTGAATGATGCTGTCACCACTTTGAGGAACCAGAAATGACAGTTTCAGCTTGGGTTGGCTGACCCATCTATAGGCTGGAGTGACTGGAGCCACTGAAGACAGTATTTTTAATAGAAAAAATAGCACAGATTGCGTTCTGACTGAGCTTCAAATTAGTTGGGCCACCGGGCATTTGGCTTGTCGTTCTCCATCAGGACATAAACACGTGGGGTTGTCTCCATGAATGACAATGACTCAAGCTTCCCTAAAGTAATTTGTAAAAAGTGGGAATGAATATGTGTATACTCATGTGCATGCTTCCTCCCAGCCTACATTTGTGAGAAACTGGCAGAGAAACAAAATATATGTAAGGAGCACAGAATGGATATCAAACTCTGGCTTCATTGACAAGGGACCATATAGTAAAATATGCAAAACAGACCCAGTGCTTAACCTGGTCAGGTTTCCGGGGACCCCTGCCCGAGCAGTAGCACAAAGCTAGAAAGTCAGTAGCGATGTGCCTTCAGCCCAAGACGATGTTAACGGTGGGGTCCACTGAGTGACCAAGCACTGGTGTTTTGCCCGTTCGGTGTCTTATTAGAAGGAGGGCCTACAAGTAGAAAGCTCTGCTTTTGCTCCCCCTTCTTGACAGTAGTTTGAGAAAGCCAATACAGGAATGTGCTGTTAAGAACTGTGGCAGAAACAGGGAAATTTGCAGCCCCGGATCATTGTTAGCAGTGCCATCGGTATTCAGTTCTTGGCTTTTACTTTTTTTTCTACCTCTCCTTCTAGTCACTATTCTCATTTTCTTTCTTTCTTTCTCCTTCTTTTTTTCCCCCCTATTCTCTATTCTCATTTTCTCCCTTATTTGCTTTGATTTCCTCAGCCCAGCTTCCAGAATGAGCTCTGGGTTTGCCTCATGCTCATCCTGTTTCTTGGTTCCTGGTTCTCTGTCCAGCCCCGCATATGCTCCGCCTGTGGCTTTGTTTACATTACTCAACCCCACTTATGCCTGACTTTCCATCCTGCAAAATAGTTTTTAGGAAATAGCACATCCTTTACTGGACTTATTAAGAAGTGTGTAAAGCACACAATCCTGTTATTAAAATAATCCTTACATCTTACAATAAACATCTATCTGACTGGAGCCATATCTAATAAATGTGCTGAGGAAGGGGGGCGATTTATTATTAGAAGTAAAAATTCTCTGAAACAGAATGTGTTGTCATGATGTTTACCCCCCAATAAAAGCCAAAACATTAGAAAAGTCTACTAGTCAATTATGTTTTAGTAAAGAGAGAGAAATCAAATTCCCTCTGAGATTGCTATGTAAAATGTTTCATCTGTAGTGAGCTTCAAGGAGTTGGACATCCTCTGTTTTAGGAATCAAGGAAGGCACTAAGCTGTACCCAGGCGAAGGCCCTTGGGGGAGCTGGCAGTGTTACGGCTGGAAGCCTCTCTGCTCAGGAGAGGTGACTGAGTTACTCAGTTGAAAAAAATTACAATAACCTGTAATGGATACAGCTCAGCGGTAGAGCACGTGCTTAGCATGCACAGTGCCCTGGCTTCAATGCCCAGTGCCTCTATTTTTTAAAAAGTTACATGGACTAAAAATGGCCTTTTGTCTCTGCTTCCTGTGAAGAGAAAAGTGAAGTATGCACCAGTTGGCAAGGAATTAGGGGAAAAGGAAATGAGTTTCTTGAGCCAATGACTATATATATTTTTTTAAGTTGCTGGATATAACTACTGGTTTAAATGACTCTTTCAGGGAACACTTGTAACAGATGATACATTGCTATTCCATTGTGTGTATATGCCACGTTTTATCTATCCATTCCCCTGTGGATGAATACATGGGTGGTTTCCACCTTTTGGCTCTTGTGAATAAGGCTGTAATGAACAATGACGTACAAGAGTCTGTTCAAGTCCCTGCTGTCACTTTCTTTAGGTCTGTACTTAAAAGTGGAATTGCTGGGTCTCATATGCTTATTTTATGTTTACCCTTTCTTAATATCTGCCCAACTGGTTTCCATAGCAGCTGCAGAAATTTCTTTTAATATTCCGATAACTGTATAATTGGGTTTTGCATAATTCTATGCCTCGTCTTGTGTGCATTTAGAGATACTGTTCTAAGAAGGGGACCAGAGGATTCCCCAGGCTGCCAAAAGGCTTCCATCGCACAAAAAAAGGACCAGAACCTCTGCACACTGCCTTCTCTTTCCTCTAAGGCAAAATTATTTAAATCTGTAAAATCCTGGCAGGTGTTTGGTGTCAGGAACTGTAATTGAACAATCATTACAAAAATAGTGATTTTGCATTTTCTTGGAAGTGCAGTATGGATGAGCTAGACTAATAAAAAATGCTTTCAGAACCAAGTTTTCCTGGTTGGTAACATAATATGCATTTTTACCAACAGACATATGCTGAGAAAATATAATGTGCAATTCAGTGGATAAATATAAGTTCAGGCCTTTACTATACCAGAGCATAAGGGCTAGTTAGATGAGAACACTTTGAAAAGCCAGATAGTTCCTGAGATATGGTTGATTTGATCAATCAGTTCCATTGGCGTTCTGTAAAGAGAGAAAAATGTGGAGTTTCAACAATTTGCATCCCTTGTGTAGAACTATAGTCAATGTAAAACTTTATGAAACACATTCATTCACAAAATCCAGCTGTCACCAGTATCTATTTTCATCATCCTAAACAGAAACCCTGTAACCATTAAAACAGTACCTTACTGTTAGCATTGCTGTGTCACCTCTATATGGTTTCATCTAACTTCTGTGTTTTAAATAAGAAAAATTCTTTAACCACTTACTCAATTTCAGTGTTCAGAATTCAAAATACGATCTTCATTAAGTATGGAAAGAAACACGTAGCTAGAACTTGGACTCAGATTTCAGAAAAGGCATGATACTCTTCTGACTTGACTATAGCATCATTCATTCCATTAACATCTATTCCTGTCCTATGCCAGGCATATGGGATATGACAGGAAAAAAGGAACTTACAGTCCAATGGGGGATAAATGAAAAGGCAGGGTAAATGCTAAATTAAGAGTCAGCTTAGACTTTTTGCAATAGCCAAGACATGGAAACAACCCAAATGCCCATTTACAGATGACTGAATAAAGAAGTTATGGAATATGTATACAATGGAATACTACTCAGCCATAAAAAAGATGAAATATTGCCATTTGCAGCAACATGGAAGGACTTAGAGGTTATCACCACATGCTCCGCACACATACTTTCGCAGTGTAGAGAATAAATTGCAAGTAAACACAAAAATTTAAAAGGGGGAGATTGCAGTTAAATAACTGGAAAATTATGTTGGTATAAACTTATGTGGTGGCAATAAGGGTGGAGAATAGTGGATAGATTTTTTTTTTTTAATTTGTAGGAGCTAGAATTAACAGTTCTTGAACTTGAGGGAATAAAAAGAGGAAATCAAGATTGATGCCCAAGTTTCTGACATGGGTACCTGGTGACATAGTGGCAGGAATCATGAGTTCTCCTTGGGAAATGTTGAGTGTGAAGTTCCCATTCTAGATCCCATCCTTGCCAGCCCCATGGCTTTGGGCAAATCCTATAACCTTCTTGAACCTCATTCTAAAATAGGCATGCTTTTCTCTTTCTCTTTCTGGCTGACTTACCATACATATCATTTATATGTGGATATAAGTGATAAAAAGACACAAATGAACTTATTTGCAAAATAGAGACTCACAGACATAGAAAACAGACTTACAGTTACCAGGGAGGAATGGGCTGGGGAGGGATAAATTGAGAGTTTAGGATTTGCAGATAGTAACTACTATATATAAAACAGATAAACAGCAAGTTTATACTGTATAGCACAGGGAACTATATTCAATATCCTGTAATAACCTATAATGATAAAGAATATGAAAAGGAATATAAATGCATACATGTGTATAACTGAATCACTATACTGTATACCAGAAATTAGCACAACATTGTAAATCGACTACACTTCAATAAAAATAAAATAGAGGGGCTGATTCCTGCCTGGTTCATAGGGTGTGATGAGTCTCATAAAATTATCTGTGTGGAAGCTCTTTATAAACTATAGTTAACCACTGTACAACTGAAGAGTACTGTGACTGATTTTGGCACTCTAATAACCAATTAAAACCTTATTTATTATCAACATCACTGTGGTGAATTATCATGTGGAAGACAGGCTGAGTGGGAAAGTAGAAGCCTGGGAACTGGAGACCTGAGTGGGAGTCCAGCTGTGCTGCCTGCTAGCTCTGCATGGTGCAGGGCTGGTCCTCCCCTGATGTCTGAAGAGGCTGAACCGTTCATCTGCAAAGGCCCTTCCAGCCCTAAAAGTCTAAGAACGCTATTAACTAGTTATCAGACTTTCTTGAATATTCAGCATGCACCCACTAGGTCTAAGTGGATTATTTTTATTAAAATATCTTAAGAAGAATTTTCAGTCACCATAAGCCTACTGTATGGAGAAACGAAGGCTTAGGCTGTCGGAGAAACCATTATGATACAAACAAGTACATGTATGTGATTAGTATGTTTCTTGATAAATGCAAGTGTGTTACAGAAATAGTATAATTATGACTACAGAATAGTAAAATGGGGCTCATTTGCTACAATGAACAGTCAAGAAAGGTATGAAATAGTTCTGGCATCTCTTGTTGAATTCCATTTGGTGCCTGCAGATATACAAAGCTTGGATTTTTCCTTGTGCTTTTTTAAATTCAAACAGCAGAAAGTTTGCAAACAGCTCTAAACAATTCCCTTCTAGATTGTCTATGTTCTGTATTGTTGAATATAAATGACCAGCCACCCCTGCAGCTTCACTTTTCCCTTAGTTTTGTTTTTGTTTTTGTTCTTTTGTTTTGTTTTTTTTAATTGAAGGATAATCGGTTTACAATGTTGTGTTAGTTTTTGGTATACAGCATAGTGATTCAGTTGTACATACACATATATATATTCCTCCTCATACTCTTTTTCATTATAGATATCTATAAGATATTGAATATAGTTCCCTGTGCTGTACAGAGGAAGTTTGTTGTTGATTTATTTTATATATAGTAGTTAGTATCTGCAAATCCCAAACTCCCAATTTATCTCTCTACCATCCCCTTTCCCCTGTAAGCAGTTTTTTTTTTCACAAAATCAATTTATTTCAAATTCCAAATGTAATTTCATGTAATGTAAAAAATGTAATATATAAAATTATACAATATTTTAAATATTATACTGAATTATTAATAGCTTATATATTAATATATAATGCTAATTTATTAATACTATAGTAATATATTAATAAATTAATATGATTTGTGTAATTAAAGTATACAATTCAGTGGTTTTTAGTGTATGCACAGTATATGCAGCCATCATCACAATCTAATTTTAGAATATTTTCACCCCCCAGAAAGAAACGCATACCCATTGGTAGTCACTCCCATTTTCCTGCACCTCACCTCCCCACCCTAGGCCCTGGCAACCCCTAATCTACTTTGTCTCTGTAATTTTGCCTCCTAAGGACCTTTCATATAAATGGAATCATACCATATGTGGTCTTTCTCTGTCTTCCGTCACTTAGCCTAATGTTTTCAGGGTTCGTCCATGTTGTAGCTTGTATCAGTATATATTTCATTCCCTTTACAGAAAAGTAATATCCCACGGTGTGGATAGGCCACTTTTTATTTATCTACTCATTAGTTGATGGACATTTGGATTGCGTCCTCCACTTTGGGGCTATTATGAATAATACCGTTAAGAACGTTCATGAACATGTTTTTGTGTGGACGTATGTTTTCATTTCTCTTGGGTGTATACCTAGGAGTGGAAGCCTTCCCCTCAGCTTTGAGAACCCAGGGCTTCTTGATATCAGCTCTCCTTGGTGCCTTGGGGAAATCTTTTTTTTTTTTTCCCAGTAGGAAAAGTAATAATGATTGCCAATTGATAGGAAAGCAATTGAATTTCTTTTGAAATTATATTTAGGCTTAGGCATTTTCTGAGTATGCACCAAGGAGTTATTTTCAAGTTTATAATTACGATGGGGTGAGAAGTGTGTAGTGTAATACGTTAGAGACAGTCAGTAACCCAGGCTTGTGATCTTTTTTCTGAAGAGACTTCACAGCTTCAATAACAGTTGTTACAAGTAATATTGGTCATTAATATGAGGTGGTGTCCATGAGCGAGGGGGTGTGGGAAGACTCAGAAAATTTGACATCAACAAACTGACCAGAGTTTTACTTTCCTATCAATACAAGTGCATGTATTATGAAGCAGAATACAAAATCCATAGGGAATTTTAAAGATATCTCAGACTTTAGAGGTCATAGCCATAGCCCCAGGTCCTGTTCCTTGCCCCTCCTCAGGACAGATGCACTCTCTCTGCCCTTTGGATTATTTTGGTGTAAGTTTTGAGAAGCACTGATGGAATGAATTTAATTTTTTCAGGTAGTTTTGACATGACTTCAAAGTAATTTATGTGTCATTTCCTGGATGGAGTCCCATAGAACTGGTTATGAAAAAGGGTCATATTGAAAAGAAAAAATATTCTATTCTGTTTTTAAATATGTTTAAGAAACAATGGGTTTAGCAAAGGTAGGGTGTCTTTAATTTAAAACTTCTCAGATGGCAGAGAATTCTCTTTTGCTCGAAATAAAAGACCTAGAACTCCCTGGACAACCTTTCAAACTGTGATTTCTATCAGTGGCCCTCAAGCCTGTAGAGCATTTTGCCAAAGTTACACCTTTGCCTTTTTTTTTTTTTTGGTTTATAACAGCACATATAACATTATATAAGTTTTAAGTGTACAATATTTTGTTCCTATTTCTGTATACACTGCAGCATGCTCACCACCAAAAGCTTGTCTCTATCCATCACCATACAGTTGACCCCTTTTACATATTTCACCCTCCCCTCACCTCCTCCTCCCCTGGTAACAGCTACTCTGTTCTCTGTATCTGTATGCTTGTTTTTATTTGGTTTAGTTTGTTCAGTTTTTTATTTTTTATATTTCACTTATGAGTGAAATCATACAGCTTTTGTCTTTCTTCGTCTAACTTATTTCATCTGCATGTCTTCTTTAGGAAAATGTCTATCGATGCCTCTGCCCATTTTTCAATCAGGTTGCTTGTTTTCTTCTTGTTGAGTATTTTCAACTCAACAAGAGTTGTGTAAGTGCTTTATATATTTTGGATATTAACCCCTTATCAGAGATATGATTTGCAAATCTCTTCTCCCATTCAGTAGGTTGTCTTTTTATTTTATTGATGGTTTCCTTTGCTATGCAGAAGTTTTTTAGTTTGATGTAGTCCCATTTGTTTATTTTGCTTTTATTTCCCCTACCTGAGGAGACATCCAGAAAGATATAAGACTAGTGTCAAAGAATGTACTGCCTGTATTTTCTTCTAAGAGTTTTATGGTTTCATGTTCAACATTCAAGTCTTTAATCTATTTTGAGTTGACTTTTGTGTATGATGTGAGATAGTGGTCTAGTTTCTTCCTTTCCTATGTGGCTGTCCAGTTTTCCCAACACTATTTACTGAAGACACCATTCTTTCTCCATTGTATGTTCTTTTCTCCTTTGTTGTAAATTAATTGTCTATGTATGGATGGATTTATTTCTGGGCTCCCAGATCTGTTCCACTGATCTATGTGTCTGTTTTTCTCCCAATACCATGCTGTTTTGATTATAGCTTTGTAATAGAATGTGAATATATTCCATAATGTGATACCTTCAACTTTGTTTTTTTTTTTTTTCAGGATTGCTTTGGCTATTAAGGGTCTTTTGTGGTTCCATATAAATTTTACAGTTTTTTTGTTTTATGTCTGTGAAAAACGTCATTGAGATTTTTATGGAGATTGCACTGAATCTGTAAATTTCTCTAGATAATGTGGACATTTTAACAATGTTAATTCCTTCAGTCCAGAAGTACAGACTATCTTTCTGTTTCTTTGTGTTGTCTTCAATTTCTTTCAACAATGTTTTATAGTTTTCAGTGTGCAGAGCTTCTACCTCCTTGGTTAAATTTATTCCTAGGTATTTTATTCTTTTTTGTGATTGTAAATTTTTTTTTTAATTTACACCTTTAACTTTTATTTCAAAAGGTAAGTTGACTGAAACACTTAGTTAGAAATCATCCTAAATGTTAATTTTGGTGCACTGAGAAGAGATTCATGAAAAAGTACTCTCTAAATTTAAACACTCCGATTTTATGAACCTCTGAATACAGTTTGTCCATCTGCAATGTTTCTCTTCCCTCATTTTGTCATGTGTGATGGAGTTGGACTTGGTCATGCCCTTTCCTTTACTGTTTCACCTGAGCTATTTTCTGATAAAATGGCTTCACGCTGGCAGACACATTGTCTTTGATTCATTAAGCATGAAAGGGTAATTTTTTTTTACATAATTTCACCTTTCATGCTTTAAATTGATTTTCCTTTGCAGTTCCAATTTTTCTTTCCTGTGAATTCATTTGTTAGGAAAAGAGACCTAAGTAGGAGATGGCTGGTGCATGGTATAGTCGGAATATCTGGAAGGCATCTCTGACAGTCAGAATTCTACAGAGCCTGTATATCCCAGCCACAGCCTTATGCCCCTAGGACTCACTTACCTGCCTGAACCACCTAATGTGGAAATGGAGGGAACAGCTCCGCTGTGACTATTCTCATCAGTCATTGCTCCTCTGTGCTGGCTCCCATTCCTCCACTTGTAATCTCTCTTTAACTCCAACCTGTTTCCTTACCTGGCCCAACATTCTCTGTGCACAGTAGTGTGGCATAAGAGCACGGCATAATAGAACATAGGTTTGGATATACTATTTCAAGAGTTGTTGTTTGGCAAGTTCAGGAAGGTTGAGTCTTCCTTTTCTTTGGGCAGGAATTCCAAATGCCAAGAAAATCGGGCCAGTCCAGATTATTGGGCCGGCATTGCTTTATTCACAGTTGTTTAGGAAGAACCTGGTGTATACATCATATGGTAAAATCTATAAACCACATTTAATACGAAGCAAGTGTAGCTAGAAGATTGGAGGGAACTGGATTTGCCCTAATTTATCTCTTCCTTTTATCTTTACCAATAATCATTTTATTACTTTTCCATTACACTTCAAGTTACTAATGTTACTGTGAAGACAAACATTTGTTGTACTAATTCTATTTAAGTCAACAGTCCAACTACAGCTCAGCTGTTAGACATTGTTTAGCTTGTTTAAAAATTCTTACTTCTTGTACCTTCTACTGAAAAGAGCTTAATTTAAAAAAAATTGTTTACCATTCTGGTAAACAAAAGAAGAGAGTCTATACTTCCAGAATTACTTAATAGGCACATATAATCCTTGTGACAATATTTGCTGCGTAATTAAATTACCTGAGGAGTTTTATAAAACCTCAAGTATATTCCCAACCTATTAAATACTCTGATTTAATTTGTCTGGGGTAAATCCTGTACATCAATATTTTTAGTAACTCCTTCCCCTTCCCATGTATGTTGCTCTATGCATCTCTTCCATCTGGCTCTCCTGTTATATCCTTTTGTAATAAACTAGTAACCTAGTAAAATGTTTCTCTCATTTCTGTGGGCTGCGTAGCAAATTAATCAAACCTAAGGAAGGGGTTTGTTGGAACCTTCGATCTATAGAAGGTTGATCAGAAGCACAGGTGACAGCATGTGAGGGTGGAGGTAGGGGAGCAGTCTTGTATGACTGAGCCTTTAACCTGTGGGATCTGATGCAATTTCCAGCTAGATAGTGTCAGATCTGAGTTGAATGGTTGGACATCCAACTAGAGTCAAAGAATTGCTTGGTGGTGTTGGGAAAAACACGCAATGGAATTAGTGTCAGAATCATAAAAAGCATGCATAGTCTTTACCTCCAACTCATAAGATCCAAAGGGACTGAATGGAGTTTATTTCTATGTTCAATTTCATTTGTCAGCTTCATTTTCCTTTTTTTAAATTGAAGTATGGTCAATTACAGTGTGTCAATTTCTGGTGTACAGCATAATGTCCCAGTCATGCATATAGATACATATATTTCTTTTCATATTCTTTTTCATTAAAGGTTATTACAGGGTATTAAATATAGTTTCCATGCTATACAAAAGAAATTTGTTTTTTAACTATTTTTAAATATAGTGGTTAACATTTGCAAACCTCAAACTCCCAAATTTATCCCTTCCCACTCCCTTTCCCTGGTAACCATAAGATTGTTTACTAGGTCTACGAGTCTGTTTCTGTTTTGTAGATGAGTTCATTAGTGTCCTCTTTCCTTTTTTTTTTTTTTTTTTTTTTTTTTAGATTCCACATATTAGTGATAGCTATGGTATTTTTCTTTCTCTTTCTGGCTTACTTCACTTAGAATGACATTCTCCAGGGACATCCATATTGCTGCAAATGGCATTATTTTTTATGGTTGAGTAGTACTCCATTGTATAAATATACCACAACTTCTTTATCCAGTCATCTGTTGATGGACATTTCAGTTGCTTCCATGTCTTGGCTATTGTATGTAGTGCTGCTATGAACGTTGGGTGCATGAATCTTTGCGTTAGGGTTCCCTCCAGATATATACGCAGTGGGATTTCTGGGTCATATGGTAAGTCTATTTTTAGCCTTTTGAGGAATCTCCATACTGTTTTCCATAACAGCTGCACCAAACAACATTCTTACCAGCAGTGTAGGAGGTTTACCTTTTCAGCATTTATATCGTTTGTGGACTTTTGAATGATTCTGACTGGTGTGAGGTGATACCTCATTGTAGTTTTGATTTGCATTTCTCTGATATTTAGTGACATTGAGCACTTTTTCATGTGCCTATTGGCTATTTGTATGTCTTCATTGGAGAATTGCTTGTTTAGGTCTTCTACCCATTTTGGGGTTGGGTTGGGTTTTTTTTGTTAAGTTGTATGAGCTGTTTGTATATTCTGGAAATTAAGCCTTTGTCAGCCTTTGTCAGTTCCATCATTTGCAAATATTTTCTCCCATTCCATAGGTTGTCTTTTTGTTTTGCTTATGGTTTCCTTTGCTGTGCAAAAGCTTATCAGTTTAATTAGGTCCTGTTTGTTTATTTTTACTTTTATTTCCTTTACCTGGGTAGACTGCCCTAGGAGAACATTGCTAAGATTTATGTCAGAGTATAGTTTGCCTATGTTTTCTTCTAGGAGGTTTATAGTGTCTTATCTTATACTTAAATTTTTAAGCCATTTTGAGTTTATTTTTGTGTATGGTGTGAGAGAGTGTTCTAACTTCATTGATTCACATGTGGCTGTCCAGTTTTCCCTACACCTGCCAGCTTCATTTTCTATTGTTCATTATGGCCTTTAGAATTCTTATGTTTTTTTCTTTTCTTCTAATGTCAGGAAAAAGCCCATTTGAATGAATAGCTTTGTTATTTTTTAAATTACGCCTTTATGGCACACCAGAAAAACCATATAACCAAGGAAACTCAACATTTGAAATTAAGCACAAAATGGTGAGATGCTATACACAGCTGGGGACTTACACAGAAGTAGAAAACATGGGAAAAACCTTTTGTTTGTTCCTCAGAAACTAAAAAATGTAGCTGTAAGAACTAGACCATTGAAATGAAAATTTAATCTGCGCTCAACTGATTTCTTCTGTATAAAACAGCCTATGTCATCTTCACCTCCTTCTCCCCCTTCATCCTTTAAGAAGTAGAGACAGAAATTACTTTCTCACAAGTCAAAATATTTTCTGATGCTCTCCTTGGATGTACACAGTTCCAATTAACGTAGAAGCGAGATCTTTTCAAGGGTCTGATCAACAACTCATTAATAAAAGAAATAGATTTATAGCATTTTATGTGACCACTTTACTAACAGTATCCACTGAACTGAAAGCTAAATTACTCTCTGTTAGCAAATGAATTTTAAGGCACTCCCCACGCCTCAGCTGCAGCATCCTGTTCTGTGCCTCGGCATTTCCACATCCCCATCAAGGGCATTGGGTGATGCCAGTGAAACTCTGGACCATCTTATCTCCTAGGGCAGTCACTGAGTATTTGAGAATTGCCATGTTGGTCTTTTGTTATGTGTTTCCACCTATCCCCTCAGCTCCTACAGTGTTCTTAGGAAATCAGAAGTCTGTATCTTTCTTGATTCATGTACAGCAAGCCAAATGCTTTAAGAAATTCAATTAACAATAGTTAGAGAAACCATCTAATAGATGAACCATTAACTATTTGCCTGTAAAGTCTGTGAAGAGTAAAACTAGCAACACTTTTAAAAGGGAAAATGGGATGTGTTTTAAAAGCCACTTGAGGAATTTGCTGTTTCTGAAGTCTTTGTTTAGCACTGTGGACTTACTCATCTGTGCTTCTGGCAAAAAAAAAAAGAAAAGAAAAGATAGAATTTAAATAGTAGGCAATATAGAAACATGGAAATTATCAAAAGAGATGCTCAGACCACTGCAGTGATAAAAAAAAAAAATGAGCACTGAGTTTATTGACATGGCAGGAAAGGAAAAACACACCAGTTAAGAAATTCAGAGTGGTTCCCTGGGAAGAAGAGTCAGGGACCAGTATATCCCAGAAAGAGGAAGTTCATCGTGATTATGCTATTTAAGGACTGCACGCAGCAGCAGGTGGAATGATTTCCTGGTACTGATATTATAGATAAAACAAGTCCCACTGTTCAGAGACCATGGAAGTCTCTTCATTTGGGTCTGATAAGGGTCGAGCACATCAAAGTCACTGATTATCTTTGGCTGGTGGGAGCTTTAAGTTCATAGCAGTTTATCCGCTATGGCTGGTTAGAAACAACTGTGGCCGGTACAGCATCCAGTTTTGATATCTCTTAGGCAAGAGCTGCTGCAAGTGGAAAGTTCTTTTGCAGTCCCCTCACCCCCCACTGACAAAATGAGGTGACTATAAGATAGGCAAATTATCCAGTTTTCAGGTCTATGTCACTATTTTGATGAGGGGGCTAATTACACACAATGTCTTGGTCTTTATCAGTCATTCTGAACTCCTTTTGTTGGAGAATCATCAGACATGTGAACTGATGGAACAGTGACTCTGGGATAGCATTTGTGACTTTGTTAGCAATTGACATGACAACAGCAATGATTAGGAACAAGGATAGTAACAGCATAACTCATCTGTATGGAATACCACCAACTAGCTTCCTTTTGTGCCATGAATGGTGTCCAGAGGAATGCAGAGGTTTCTAGAAAGCTGAATGCTGATCAGAAGGCTGTCTGATGAACAACATGAGCAGAGCATAGGAAGATCATAGGGTGTGGACTATAAGTGTGACTAAAGAGAATTTAGATTCAATGAGTTGAAAGTTGCTCCTGCAGATCAGATATGACTGTTAAAATTTTCATACCAGGAAGACAGAACCTACCATTGCAATAGAATCCGTTTAGAATTCTGTAGTGAAATTTAACAGGCATGGAATCTCACTCTTACAGTTTTTTTTAATAAATAGCATTTCCTTGTTTTACTACTGCAATATTATGGTTGGTAAGAAGTATGTATTTGGTCATTCAGGTAACCAAAATACATTTCTCCTACATATTTGGTCTTCACCCACAGATCCTGGCTCACAGCTCTCCTAAGTGTTGAGAATGATGTGAATGGAGTGTCTTTTGGAAAGTACCTAATAATGGGGGATGGTTGTCAGGAGAACCAACCAGATGATGAGAGGGTTGGAACTTTCGGTCTTACTGCCACTGCCACCCCACCCTCCCCTAACCCACTGCCCCTGGGGAGGAGAGAGGGACTGGAGGTTGACTCAGTCATCAGTGACCGATGATTTAATCAATCGTGCCTATGTAATGAAGCTTCCAAAAGGCTTGGGTTCAGAGAGCTTCCAGGTTGGTGAACACATGGAGATTTGGGGACAGTGGTGCTTCTGGAGAAAGCATGGAAGCTCACAGCACCCTTTCCCCATACCTTGCCCTATGTGTCTCTTCCATCTGGCTGTTCCTAAGTAACATCCTTTTGTAATCACCAGTAATCAAGTAAGTAAAATGTTTCTGAGTTCTATGAGCTGCTCTAGCAAATCAGTCAGATCTGAGGAGAGGGCTTGGGAACCTGTTGAGTTCCCTGGGAATTATAACCTGTTCATCAGAAGTACCAGTAACAGACTGGCTTCTGACTGGTTTCTGAATTGAGTTGCCAAGGAAGGGGGTTGTCAGAATTTTCAATCTATAGCTAGTTGGTCAACAGCACAGGTAACAACAGACTGGCATCTGAAGTGGGGAAGGTGGGAGTAGGGGCAGGCAGTCTTGTAGGACTGGACCCTTAACCTGTGGAATCTGATGCCATCTCTGGGTAGATAGTATCAAAACTGTGAATTTTTGCACACCCTGCTGGTATCTGAGAATTGCTTGGTGTTATGTGGAAAGCCATCACCCTCTACATGTTAGAACTGGGTCCAGGAACCTAATTTAACTATCGTAACTAAAATGAAAACTTGGCTCTACTTTGTAAGACTTAAGATTCGTAAGCCACAGAATTTTAAGTTCAGACAAACAATGAATTCTTAGCTCCAGAAAATACACCAGGATATATATCCCAACACAACATTTGATGTAATGCTTGCTAATGCATCACTCTTGCAACTCACGTTTTTCCTCTGTAGCATCTTTGAATGGATGTTAGGTATATTTTATATAAAAACACTCCTAAGTCTTTGTATTATATTTCTAATCTTTTCTACCATTTTGAAGAAGTTCTGAATGTTCAATTGGTTTTATAAACAGAGATTTATTTTTCTTTTCCACCCATTAAGTTTTCTTTCATGATTGATCTGATTTTAAAGAATCCTGACAGCTCTCTGGCAAATTAGCTAGCAGTAAAGTGTTTTCTCTCTCTCACTGGGGAAGGGGAAGGATTCTCCCTACAGAGAGTTTCTGCTACAAAACCTGTGTGCTAAATACTTCTGACTTAATTAAAACAAGCAAATGAAACAGGAAGACAGGGTCTGAATGTGTAAATATGATGATAAGTAACTATGGCAGGACATGTTAGGAGATGCCTGAATCTAGAAAAGTTTTAGAAAAGTTTAATGTATAAGAGAAAAAAGAGGTGGAGGGGAATATCATGGTGACTGTATTAGACAGAGTTCTCCAGAGAAACAGAACAGTAGGAGGGATGTGTGAGAGTATGTGTGTGTGTGTGTGTGTGAGTGAGAGAGAGAAAAAAAGAGAAACAGAGACAGAGATGGAGATTTATTTATTGGCTCACACAGTTGTGGGACTGGTGAATCTGAATTTGCAGGGAAGGCCAGCAGGCAGGAAGCTTAGGCAGGGGTTTCTCTGTTGCAGTCTTGAGGCAGAATTGCTTCTGCCTGGGGGAAAGCTCCATCTGTGCTCTTTCTATCTTCAACTGATTGGATGAAATCCACCCATGTTATACTTCACTTAACATCAACTGAATAGCAGCACTATTTACAATAGCCCAGACATGGAAGCAGCCTAAATGTCCGTCAAAAGATGAATGGATAAAGGTGAGGTGTATATATATACATATATATGTGTATAAATATACATATATATAGTGGAATACTATTCAGCCATAAAAAAGGATGGAATAATGCCATTTGCAGCAACATGGATGGACCTAGAGATGATCATACTAAGTGAAGTAAGTCAGACAGAGAAAGACAAGTACTATATGATATCACTATATATAGAATCTAAAAAAAATACAAAAGAATATATTTACAAAACAGAAATAGATTCACAGACATAGAAAACAAACTTATGGTTACCAAAGGAGAAAGAAGGGATGAATTTGGAATTTGGGATTAATAGATATACATTACTATATATAAAATAAGCAGCAGGGACCTGCTGTACAGCCCAGGAAACTATACTTAATATCTTGTAATAACCTATAATTGAAAAGAATCTGAAAAAGCATATATACATATATATAAAACTGAGTCACTTTGTTGTACATCTGAAGCATGTAATAAATATTCTTTAAGTCAACTGATGTCTTAATCACATCTACAAAATCATAGCAGTATCTAGTCTAGTGTTTGACCAAACAACTGGGCACCATATTTTGGCCAAGTTGACACAAAATTAACTGTCATAGTGATGGTTCTGTCAAAAAGTTGTAATCATTCCTGAAGCAGATAGAAGTACCCTCACTTGATGAAAAGACAGTCAGGGTAAATCAGTGCCTCTTTCTTCGGCTTGATTACTAGGGGAGTTTAGAAGAGCTGGTAAGCAGTTCCAGAGACCACTGACCTCTTCACTCACCCCTAGCGAAAGTCCATGCTGTCACTGATGGTCTCACCAGCCTCCCTAAGTGCTGAGTTATCCTCTTCTGGGAGCAGACAATGTCAGCCTCCTAGAATCTCATGCACACAGGCTGCTTGAGAAGTCTCAAGAAGTATTTCTTCTCTTTTTCCCAGTGGTATTATTTCCAGTCTGCATGTTACCCATTACTGATGTGTAGATGGAAGTCAGTATCTGGGAAATTATGAAAATAATAATTGTAGAAAGGAGAGTCTTGACAGAAATGGTATATTTTAATTCTTGATTCATGACTTCTGCCTGAGCCTGCCTGGAGAAACCAAAAAGCCACTTACTCTGCTATAACTGTGGCAACTCCATGCTGGGCAGAGACAGGACCTTGGCTTAAGGGGCAGCCATATATTTGTTCTATAGCTTGGAGCATGCAGTTCATACACTCTTAGTAGGAAAAAATTTCTTTTTCTTAAAGCTCCAAGAAACACTTTTAAAAAGAAATTCTATGCTTTCCAGATTGGGCTTTTATTTTGTTATTTAAAAAAAAGAGCAAAATTATGGAAATGATTGCTACTGCTGTTATTATTATGCTCACTTAGAACCATGGACCCAAAGACCAGAAATGACTTTGGAGGTCATGCCCATTTTTGTTTCTTTGTTCAATGAAAGATGTGAAAGATTTACCTTGAGATTTTATCACAAACGTCAAGGGAACTGCTAGGTGTGATTCCAGCGGTGGGATAAAGACAAAGAGTCAATTAAGAAACCACTTTGTAGATGCTGCTTATTAAATAATCATTCTTTCTGTTTTAAATTTTAAAAGAGAGACTGTCTACAAATACTAACTAGTCTTCCAGAATCTGGAAAGAGCTCATATATACACAAAAAGAAATAGAAACACAGGAGAGGCAGATACCTGGAAGAGGGGCCAGACACAAGAAAGAGAAGGAGTTTTTGGAAAGCACACACACACACACACACCAGGAAGGGAATAAGAGTAAAGGAAAGACACAGAGAGACAGGACACCTAGACTATCCCATGTGTGTTTGGCCCTGTGTTTGTGTTACAACATTTCTTTCCATGTTAAATGTCCCCTGATCATTATCTAATACTATCCTATGTCAAATTATGCAGCAGCGTCATTCATAAAATAATACATATAATCCAAAGGCGTCAAAACAACTTGTGTTTTAATAAAATATATCTTAAGTGATTTTTAAACTGATTTTTCCTCTGCCATTCATACAGGCAGTATCTGGGGTTCAGTCTGTCGTGAACCTATTAGCTGTGACCTCTTCTGCCATTTTTTTATTCTTGCCAATCCATTGCATCATTCAATTTCCATTTTCCTTAATGGCCCATAAGATTTATGAATTTGACATTTGATCACTTTGGTGGTACCCACTGGGATCGTTTAGAGCTTGTGCTATTAAAAAAGGCATCTTTCTTTTGAGAAAATGAATATTCTACCTGAGAGTTTGTAAGTTGAGTGGAAGCTCTTCATTTACGTAGCAATTGCTGATTTGTGGTCTGGCAGAAAGGAATTGCTGACAAGTAGAATGCTTCCCCTGGAAAGAAAAGCTCAGTGTATACTCTTCGTCTGATACGTGCTTGCCAAGAACTAGGCTGATGACATCTGTCAGCTCCCTGGCTTGATCATTTTTGTAAAGTGCTGATGAACAATGGAAATGATTACTACAGAGCTGGGCTGTGGTTTACTTTAACGTCCAACCTTCCCTCCCTAATTACTGTTTTGTCAAACCTCAAGAAGAACTTCAATCAGAGGTCATCCTCCATTCACTTAGAGGTTTGTTGGATGGCTCCAAGGTTTGGCCAAGCTCACTTACAAAAGTGTGTCCAATCTGGCCTTTGATCAGTAGAACACAAGGCTTCCCTTTGATTTCCTTTTCTTCATGTGGACCTTCAGGTGGCTCCTCCTTTTCTCACATTTACCAGTCAAATTTCTCTTGGAGCTGACTCATATCTTCTTTGAGCATACTAGGTATGTAAGTTGGGGTGGGATGTAATATTTATCTGTTTCTTCTTAGGAGAATAAGTGATTCTGGGTGTTACACCCACTATTTCAGAGTCTCTTGATACTGACATTAGCCTAGCCCCACTGGGAGCTGTGCCCTGTTGCTTGGCACCTGTAAGGAACTGCAGGGGCTTGGTTTGGTAAGGGGTCACGTCTTCCCAAGGTGTGCAGTGTATTAGGGTTTTAAAAGACATAGTCCTTTTCCTCCTCCCTTCCTTTCTTTATCTCATTTCTAATGTCAACCAAGCACAAACTTACATGACCAGTGTTACGGGATCAGTTTCTAAAACATGAGAGGAATGCTGGACCATGGGGAAAAACTTAAATAATAGGTACTCTGGAAATGTAAAGCATTGTTTGATCATTTTTAAAAAGATTTCTCTAGAATAGGGCCCTCAGATGAAAAGAGGGTTTCTCAGCCTGTACACAGTATTCTGTGGAAGAAAAGCTGCAAGCTAAGAATCTAAAGCCTGGCGTGCCGGTCCTGGCTCTGTTTCTAACTAGAATAAAACCCCGGCGTTATACTGTGATATTACTACATTTTTTGAACCATTATCCACATTCTTATGAAACAAGGTCACAGAAGTAATATATTTACAGATTGTACATAAGTTAAATTATTAGCAGTGCTCATTTTATTCTCTAAAGCTACATTTAGGTCAGATTTTTCCTCCAGGAGATATTATTCAGCAGGTACTCATTGAGTCCCAGTCATTTGCTGGGAAGCGTGCTACGTGCTAGGGACTGCTCGATGAAAAGACACAAGCAATCGGCTCCCAATATAGAAAGAGAGTCAGACGTGGGGACAGTTAACTGCAGTACCGTGAGAGGCACTACCAAGGAAAGATGTGCATCAGGGGCAGAGGTGAGCCACTGCCCAGGGAAGTTTCATCAAGAAGCAATGCCCAGGGGGTGGAGGGATAAATTAGGAGTTCAGGATTTGCAGATACTAGTATATATAAAACAGATAGACAACAAAGTCCTCCCGTACAGCACAGGGAACTATAGTCAAAACCTTGTCACAGCCTGTAATGAAAAGGAATATATATATGTATAACCAAACCACTCGGCTACAGGAAACTAACACAACATTGTAAATGGACTGTAATTCAGTTTTTAAAAAAAGAAGCAATGCCCAATCTGGGCCTTGAAGGATGAATAAGGGTTTTCAGAGCTGATTTCAGAAATAGCACCACGAGCTTGGCAAACCGCGCATAGCTTAGTGCAGTTAGCTTCTAGACTCCAAGGCAGCAGGAGAGTCGGAGATGATGGAGAGGTGGAGAGGACCCAGATCGTGGCGGGCTTTGCATATTTCTTAATTTATTGACTAGCTCTGTGACCGCAGGTGAGGCAAAGTTACTGAGCCGCAGGTGCTTCATTTGTCCAGCAGGTGCTTCATCCGTGTAATGTCAGGTGTGATTGCTCCCCTTCAAGGTTGTCGTACTGATTGGATTTTCACATGAGATAATGGATATGAAAGGACTCCTTCCTAGACGCAGCCGAGGTTAAGATCACACCTCAAATGTGCCAGTGAACCTCTGTACCCAGATCGTTGCTCTGCCTGCCGGACAACTCGTTCTCCTCCTCACCTGTGCTGGGAGCTCTGGAAGGCTTGCAGCTCACATTTAATTTGTCAAGATACACTGACTTGGGCTAAGTAATATTATTGTTTGTCCGAGCTGGGACATGATACGTTGATATGTTTTCTCTGTAGCCTCACTCTGACCTGAGTCCGGGTCCCTTCCCACTGTGCTCTGCTGCCTCTCTACATATCCAGTTGAGCTATACAAAATTGCTGATATTCAGCCATTTCTGACCTGAAGAAAACCTGGTTTCCTGTGGTTTAACCTAATAGAAGGACGTGCCCAGCTGGCCAGCTTGCTGCCCAGATTCCCCTCCCTCCATGACCTCTGCCGGTGGAGAAGGCTCTCTTCCCACTCAGATCCCTGCAAACTTAGGTTTAGAGAAACTCAGACTTTTCCAAAACTTCCGCATACATTATCACGTTTGATCCTCATAACAATCTCAAAAGATAGGGAAGAACGTCTGAAAGAAAAGTTTTATTAAGAGTGCACCAAATAAGAGTGCATGCCTAACATGCACGAGGTCCTGGGTTCAATCCCTAGAACCTCCATTAAAAATAAATAAACAAACCTAATAACCTCCCCCACCAAAAAAGAAAAAAAGATATAACCAAATAAATATTTTGGAAATGAGTGTAAATTGTAATGTAATCAGAAGCATGAATAAGAAATAAATGAGACTAAGCACAGATTATGTACCTGGATGTGCTGCTTACCTAGTCAGTCACTGGCTCTCCAGAGTACTGAAGACCACGACCCTCTTGCTACCTCATCTAACCCGTTAGTCTGGTGGGTGGATCTGGAATTCACAGCATCTGTGTCTTCTAGCTAATGATAAATCATGACTCCATTGTGGGCAATTTATTATTTTTTTCACATGAACATATATATATTTGTTTTCATATTTTTTACCATAAATTCCTGTAAGATACTGAATACAGTTCCCTGTGCTATACAATATAAACTTGTTGTTTATCTATTTCATATATATTAGTTAATATCTGAAAATCTCGAACTCCCAATTTATCCGTTCCCCACTTCCCCTACTGCTAACCATAAGTTCATTTCCATGTCTGTGAGTCTGTTTCTGTTCTGTAAATAAGTTTGTCTTTTTTTTTTTTTAGGTTCTACATATAAGTGCTATCATATGGTATTTTTCTTTCTCTTTCTAGCTTACTTCACTTAGAATGACGATCTCCAGGTCCATCCATGTTACTGCAAATTGCACTATTTTATTCTTTTTTATGGCTGAGTAGTATTCCATAGTATAAAATATACCATAGGTCTTTATCCAGTCATCTGGAATTGACATTTAGGTTATTTTCATGTCTTGGCTATTGTATATAGTGCTTCTATGAACACTGGGGTGCATATATCTTTTTGAATTAAGGTTCCCTCTGGATATATGCCCAGGAGTGGGATTGCTGGATCATATGGTAAGTCTATTTTTAGTTTTTTGAGGAATCTCCGTGCTGTTTTTCGTCATGACTGCGTCAAACTACATTCCCACCAGAAGTGTAGGAGGATTCCCTTTTCTCCACACCCTCTCCAGCATTTATAATCTGTGGACTTTTGAATGATGGCCATTCTGACTAGTGTGAGGTGATAACCTCATTGTAGTTTTGATTTGCATTTCTCTGATAATTAGTGATATTGAGCATTTTTTCATGTGCCTATTAGCCATTTGTATGTCTTCAATAGAGAATTGCTTGTTTAGGTCTTCTGCCCATTTTTTTATTGGATTGTTTGGTTTTTTGTTATTAAGTTGTATGAGCTGTTTATACAGTCTGGAAATTAAGCTCTTGTCAGTCTCGTCTTTTTGCAAATATTTTCTCCCGTTCTATAGGTTGTCTTTTTTTTTTTTCCTTATGCTTTCCTTTGCTGTGCAAAAACTTATAAGCTTGATTAGGTCCCATTTGTTTATTTTTGCTTTTATTTCTATTGCCTGGGTAGACTGCGCTAGGAGATCATTGCTGAGATTTATGTCAGAGCATGTTTTTCCTACGTTTTCTTCTAAGAGGTTTATAGTATCTTGTCTTATGTTTAAGTCTTTAAGCCATTTTGAGTTTATTTTTGTGTATGGTGTGAGAGAGTGTTCTAACTTCATTGATTTACATGCAGCTGTCCAGTTTTGGGCAATTTATTTAAACTGCTAGATTGCTCAGGGAACAGAGAGCCCTGTCATCCTGGCCCTAGAGCACAGTAATCAAATAGAGTTACCTCCTCCAGTGGGGAAGCAAAAGAAAACAGAGTGAGATAAAAATGGAGGAAAAGATTCTTTAGTTCAGTACATGAAATGACCCAGTTACTTTGTCTGCATCTGTCTAGATTGTTTCCAAAAATGAGGATGATTATCTGATCTCCAAATAGGAAGTTGCTCCCTTACATTATGTTACATTGCATTGCATTGCATTGCATTGCATTGCATTGCATTGCATTACATTACATTACATTACATTACATTACATTGTGTTGCATTCTCTGGAAAGAAGAGTATGGTCCACATCCTCCCTGAATCCTCTACACTCTGAAGAAGTAAGAATGCACATGGTTTCTCCCTTCCAGTTAAACCGCATGGAACCCCAACTCCCAGACAGAAGTGCCCATTGCATGTGATCATGCAATTAGTGTATTTCTACTTCCCTACTAGTTGCAAACTTCTGCTAATACAACCTTTTTAATTATGATTATTATTACTCTCTCAAGTTTTGCTTTGAGAGTTTTTACGTAATTTTATTTTGTGTCAAAAGCAACATATGTTGCCTCTACTGAGGCTTATAAAAAAATTTAAGAAAAACTCGTGTTCTTTATTTTTTCACACTGCTTCCACTGAGTTTATATTGAAAAACTCTACTTTAAAAAGGAAGAAAAGGGTATGGAAACTTGTATTATTATCCATAGCTGTAATATGCTGGGTTTGTATTCTTCAAAATGGAGAGGCAAATATATCATCAAGACAGTTTGGGGACATCCCCTACCTAACCCCACATTTCCAAAGACTGCAGAAGTGGATTTAGAAACATTGCAGGGGAGGTAGCATTGCCATAGCTTACGAGGATACACCAAGAGAAATGACTACAGGTATCTTATCTGTTTGCTCTGGGTTCCCACCCACCCGTTTCTGGGAAACCAGATGGGAGTTTTCACAAAACAGCCCATTGTTCCTCAAGAAGAAAATGGACAGGAACCTTTGGGGTTGGAAACTCCCAGAGGAGCCAGTTCTCCCTCCCAGCCTGGGGATGTGAATAGCCACTGAGGCCCTGAAAGGAGAGAATCAGGCAGGCCAAGGAATCACTGAACAGAAGTGAATGACACAAAAGAACTGGGAATGGAATAATAAATATCCTTGTGCTGGAAGGGGATGTGGCCTATTTCACCTAACAGAGCACATTTTTGAAATTGCTACCCACAACTCCAAGATCAAAGGGAGACGGCTAGGGGAAAGAAAACGGAGATCCATCTGATAGGCAATTTGACTTTTTCTCTTACCCAATTTGCTAATTCTTCTATCTCAAGTTACTTACTTTTCTCTGAATTTATAACTATTGAAAAAGAAACATTATTTTATAATCTGTAGACATGCAGCTGGAGCTCTGCACATCGAGCCAGAAGTCAGAGTAGCACATTTCCTCACCATAAGGCACTGTGAGCATTTTCCAATTGACTAATGACATTAACTGACACTGAGTGACGATTGTTACTCATGGGTACTGTTTCCAAATGCATGATGAATAGGTGCTTATGTAATTCAAATACATTTTCAAGTTATATTATGCTAGTAATTGTGGAAGCTAAATGCTTATGACAATAAAGCTATTTGATAATGGCATGGAGTAGTAGAAAACTTAAGGATATATATTATTACATTTTCATTGGGTAATTATTAAACATTTAAGATCAAATATCCTGTTTGATCTTTTTCCAAGTTTAAGGTCAGAAACCATTTGACACTTGACAATGGCTGCTGCTTTACCATTCAGTATTTTATTTTACCTAACTGAGCATCAGCATTTATTAGATGTGTTTTCAAAATCTTCTTTAGAAGTATATAATCTTTTTTGTTTTAAAGTTTTATTTTCAATTTTTAAATTATTGTGTTTTTAGAAGAAGAGATGGAAACTAGAATTAGTAAATAATTTGCATCAAAATTAAATCTTCCTGAATACTGTATTTGGATAAAATACTTGGTATATTTTTTCTATTTTTTTTCATCTAATGGGATGTAATTGTGAAATATAAATGCATTATGCCCTTTAAATTTGATAAGTTAGAAATTCTGCAGTTGGGTGTTTTTCTTCATTATTACTTCAATAGTTGCTTTCTCAGTCATTCCTATTCCAAAATCTACCTTTTTTGTACACTCAGACTCTTTCCTTGTCCTACCTAGCCCTGTCAGTGTCTCCTCCCTGACTCTGGTCTCTGCCATCTTCTTTGCCTTCCCTTTTTATCTTTCTATGGCTTCTTTTTTTAGGCAGATTATACTGCCTCGCCCAGTGTCTGGCACATACAGATATTTGGTGCATGTTGGTCCTTCTTTATCCCCCTCTCTGATTCTGTGTTTTCATGCTCTTTTTTAGAACATTAGGACATCAATTTTGTTCTACAGTTTGTTTGTTTTTTTTTAAGTTGATTCTTCTTTTACAGGAAGGAAAGTAGGGCACTTAACAATAATAGCTTAAGCTATAAAAGTCACACTTGCCCACACTCCCCTACCTACAAGGCCTCTCACATACCGTGCTTCATTTCCTTCTGTCCTCAACCCCATTTTACAGAGGAGGGAACAGAGCTGGAGGGACTGGACAAAGGCACTGAGATAATGTGTGAGAAGACAGAGCCTCAGGTCTTCCCATCTGAACCAGACAACCTGATGCTTCCCCTTCAGAATCCTGCCCAGAAAAAGGGTGACAGTAAATCAGACTCCACTAAATAGCTCTTGTCCCCAGCTTGTAAACTCTGATTTTTCTCTCCACAGGAAAAATTATTTAAATGTACTTAATATTGTATCCTTCTCATTTTCCTCAGATTAACTTAGGCAGTGCTCAGGCTACCTTCTAAAATCAATGGGGAGTGTTTGATTATTCAAATTCAAACTTTCTTTCATTCTTTTCCCAAAACACAAAAGAAGTGTGAAACAGATTTTTATCAGAGATGCAATAAAATCCTTTAACTTCATTTACACCAGTGGTTCTCGACCAGAGATGATTCTTCTCCCTGAAGAACATTTGGCAACATCCAGAGATATTTTTTATTGTCACAACTTGGAGGAAGGAGGGACAGCTGGGAGGGACTGCCACTGGTATTTAGTAGGCAGCAAGGCCAGATGCTGAACATCCTTCGATGCACAGAACAGCCCCTTATGACAAAGAATTATCCAACCCAAATGTCAGTAGCAATGAGGTTGAACACCCCTGCCCTAGAGTCTAATAAATAATAGTTATGCCAGTTTGCTGTAGGAAAAACAGTGTCATCCATTGATAGAAAGATTATACTTATGTTTGAAAACATTCTTTTTTTGACTTCTAGATAGTTTTATACCAGACTCCCACATTGTGATAAAACTAACTCAAGTGCTGCTTATTTTCTATTCTGTTACCTGTTTTCCCTTCACTGGCTCCCAAATGTAACTGTCCTCAAAGTTTAATTCTCTGTCTTTTCAACAGTTACTCTCTCTTGAAGTACATACATAGCATCAGCAACACAATGTCCTTGACTTATGTAAATTGAATTTTCATACAATCCAGAATCTTTACTTTTATTCATTATACCTTAAACCACTTCTCATACATGGAATGTAGCTGCTAATGCATCAGCTGGCTGCCTGCTGATGAAGGGGGAGGGGGGTAGGGAGGGGGCACGGGGGGAGTTGTGCCTGTGCAGTGATCCTGGCTAAAGCCTGTGGGGGTCACAGCCAAGGCCAAAGCAGCACTCTCTGGCCTCCACCTGGAGAGGGTGCAGTCACAGTCTTCACCCCTTCTCCCCCTCAGAGTTCCCTGACTTCAGAAAAGCCAGGCATCCTTGCTCAGGGGGCACCGTCATTTCCTCGTTGTAACGTGGGTGGTCAGTGGCAGAGCCAGATCTGGGGCCATCTATCTCCAGAGACCACGCTCTTAACCACTCGATGACAAATTAGCTACATTCGGGGTGGGAACGTGTTTCTGTCTTTATTTCTGAGCCTTTTTTATTATGCTTGTTTTGATTCAGAGGATCTGAACTGCAAAAGATTCTGCCCAGTTTCCTTGTGAAGTTTTTAAGTTGCATTGATCCACGACTCATCACAGTGGCGGCTCAGAGTCAGACACAGAGCCCTGGTCAGACGTCACAGAACTAGGGTCTGGTCAGGGCCGCCACTACCCTGTGTGGACCTGGTCAGGGTACTTCAACAGCCCAAAACGGCTCATCTAGTTATACAGAGAGACTGCTATTTGCCCTACTCTGTAGTGTGATTGTCAGAATAGAATAAAGAGGATGGGAAAGAACTTTGAAAAAGACACAAAAGAAAAAGTAAACATACAGTATAATTTTGACTCATGATTTCAAAATTCAAAGGACTATATACATGAAGAATTAAAGTGGTTTCAAACTGGAAACAAGACCAATCTCATTTTTAATTGCATAGGAGGATTTCTGGGATATTTGTTTTACATTTTTCTGTATTAGGATATCAACAATAATATTAATTATGTGATCTATAAAGAGAGAGAGAAGACAGATGGAGAGTAAACATGAAGTTTGACATTTGCACCCATCAGTGAGGTCCTGGTATGCCAAATGAGCATGATTGGTGACGTAATGAAATTATAATTTTAATTGTATGTCCTTTTAACATTTATTCAATGGTGGTGGTTGGGAGGAAGGACTTGGGCAGGTTACATAACTTTTCTGACGACTCTCAGATAAAAACATCTTACAGTCATATTAAATCAAAAACAGTGTCAGTCTGGTCACTAGAATTCCCAAGGAATAACCAAATCTCAGAACTTGTTCTGTGTTAAGCCTTCTCTATAGCTATGGACCAGAACTTTTGATATGGAGGTGGGGAGGGGCAGAAAGGGAGCAGGGGTTGGGGGAGGAGGGACAGGGACCAACTTCTGCTCTGTCCATGCCCATGGTTCTTCCAGCTTCCTAGCAAGGCTTTGCCCTTTCAGGGTTGACCCCAGAGAGTGAAGGGATGGGGGATAGAGCACAGTCTGGTATGGGAAGTATCATTGCCATCTGATGCCAGGGCACCTGGGTGGCAGCTATTTAAAGGACACACTTTCTTTAGTTGTTATTTTCATGAGTTTCTTGAAGATTCCTGTTGCTGGAGCTCCCTCACCTGCAGTCCTTTTTCTCTTTCCTCCTTTCCAGCCCATGGAATCTGGAGGTCAGTTTCCAGCTTCCTTTCTGCTGAGATTCCATTGCCTTCTTCATTGGCCCTATTGGGAGGATGACCACCTCTGGTCCACACACCTGCTTTCTTTCTCCTACTCTTTGGGATACTTTTTCCCCCCAATACTTTCCAAATGTAGCCCTGTCTACTCTCTCTCCCTGTCAAGACCATTTAAGATTTTTCAGGAATGCATTAGTCAGCTCTCCAGGAGGTTCACTGAAGCCCACTCCCACCAGGCTGGGGATGAAGACGGCAGGCCCACCTCATGCCCACATCCTTCCCGGGTGGTGGTAGAGATTGCCTCCAGTGCACCAGCTTTTCCTAAAGTACTCGCCTCACAAATCCTCCTTTCTTGCCACACTCTGCCCCCTTTTGATAAGCTTGATCTGATGTAGGGGTTCAGTAGTAGTGGAACCGGTCAGTAAAGCTTTCTGCTGTAAGCTTTGCACACAGTGATCTGTCCTGTGCTCACTCTGGTGTCTGATATCTATTATATTGGCCTATCTGAAACTGAGTCAGAGAGTCCTATATGAACATCCTTTTACGAGTGGCTCTTTGCAGCTGCAAGCACTCCCAGCTCTGCTCTTTCTTCCAATTTGTTCATAGTACACAGCCCCAGTAAGGGGCCAGGCTGACCGTCAGCAGAGGCCTTATTTTAAAAACCCTTGGTTTCAGAAGCAAAGTACAAACCACAGTCACTCATCTTATCCATCTCTTTTATCCCCATCAATTATAGGAGGAAATAAGAGAATAAATCAACGTTTCCGTCTCTACTGGGCTTGGATCGCTTTGGAGAGAGAGTACTACATCGTGAATGAGGACTCCACGGGCTTAGAAGTGACTCTCACACGCAGAGGGTATCTTGGAGAAACATCTTTTATCAGTAAGTAACTGGACTGGTTGTTGGCAAAAGGTAATGGAAACATGAAATTTAGGCTTCAAGATTACTATAAGAGAATGGATTGAAACAGAATCAAAAATGGATTGGAGAAAACTTCTGAAAAAAATGTGTGTGCAATTATGCCATGGTTTTCATGCCATGTGAATTACAGGCTTATATACAGCAATTTTTTATCCTCTGTCTCTATTTTCCCCTTTCTTTTTCTTTTCAACTCAAAGGACTACAGGAAAATTAAAACATTTCATAGCCATCACTCAGTTTCTTTCAAAATTGCTTTTAAGCATATAACACATTATTGTGCTTATTTCTAGCTATTTCTTTTGAAAAATTATTTGAGTACATGATCTATTATTGTGTTATTTTCAGCTCTTTCTTTTGATTATGTGTAATTTTTTTTACCCTGCTATTAGGTTATAAGTTCCTCCAAGATATGAACAGTGGGAAATGTTTCTATGTTCTACAAAAAAACTGTGCATCTTTGGGGTAAACAGACATGTAATGCCTACATAATACATCTCATTCGCATCTTTAATAATCAGTGATAATTGCTCTAATAATGCATTTCATTTCTGTAACATTTTTAGCTGCCAGAACTCATCATTTTGCCATTATTTTCATAATCTGTTGTGAAGACAGATAGCAGTGTGTTATCTTCACTTTACAAATGAGCATTTTGAGTTTATCAGATATTTGGGGTCCAGAGTCCTGCCAACCTATCAGGGCTATTGGAGAGAAGCCAGGAAAGAGATGGCTGGGAACAGACAATCAAGGAAAGGCGTGCTTTTCCCCATCTCCTCTCCAGGCTCAGGGCCTCTGAGTCAGGACTGTTCCCCTAGGAGAAGAGGCCAGCCAGAGAACACCCTGATTCCCACGTGGCCCTCAGCCTCCATCTACCCGCAGGTCACTTTGTCAACACACAGTGGAACTTGCTGTCAGGAACTTCAGCTGAAACATGGCCTCTTTCTTCTTGGGAGGTTCTGTGTCCACGATTCTTTATCTTGGGAATTTCTCATGGGCAAAGATTTGGGTTATTATGTTGAGAAGTATTTTCATATCCTGCCTGGCTCAGGGGAAGAAACTGTCTCTGCCCAGAACCGTTTGGATGCTTGTAGAGTAACTAACCTCCTCAGGGAAGTGGCCCCGGACCTCCCCATCTGAGCCAGCACCCCCGTGTGCACTCTCCCTGTGCCCCGCTTTATTGTTTCTTCATGGCATTCACCATCCCTGATATGCATCATATGTCCGTCTGTCCACTGCCTGTCTTCCTCGGTAGATTTCCAGCTCCATAAGGGCAGGAAATACATCTTGGGTCATGGCCAACCCCCCAAAACAGCGTGGGGCATATTGCAGTCAAGCAATATTTATTGTTAAGTGAACTACAGTCAGCTCTTTCGTTCTATAAAATATTACTTAAAACCACATCAACATCACAATATCTACAAAATACCTTACTCGGTGCTCCGGGAAGCCCTCCCTCCCGCCTCTCCCCAGCCCATGCCGGGGTTAGTAGTCCAAGCACAGGATCTAGGAGAAAGCAAGACAAGACAGAACAACTGTGGGATTTGGACTCTTGCTCAGATATGTACTCTGGTTTTTTGTGACACACTAATGACCTTCAATTTCCTCATCTGTAAAGTATCCATCTCAAGATTTATTTGTGGATTAAATGTGATAATGAGTATAAATCAATCTAGCCGAGTCCCTAGCACACAATGAATACTCAATAAATGTGAACGACCACTAGTATTTCACTGCTCTCATCCAACAGAACTGAAATCACCTGTTTCTCTCCCCCAAAGACTTGCAAACCCCTCAGGGGTAGTGGTGGCTGTACCTAGTCCAGCATTACATCCTCAGCACCTTGCGTAGAGCCGGTACTCACCAAAAATTAATGGCCACGTGCCTGCACAATTTATATACCAGTGTCACCTAGCTCTACTTAAACTGTTGCTGAGCACTGTGGGAAGCAATATGGAGGGTTCTCAAAAAACTAAAAATAGAACTACCATATGATCCAGAGATTGCACCCCTGGGTATATGTCTGAAAAAACAAAGACACTAATTAGAAAAGACACATGCACCCCAATGTTCATAGCAGCATTGTTAATAATTGCCAAGATACATAAGCAACTTAAGTGTCCATCAACAGATGAATGGATAAAGAAGATGCCATATATATATTATATATATACATATACACATATGCATACACACAAGGGAACATTAGTCACAAAAAAGAATGAAAGTTTGCCAATTGCAGCAACATGGACATCACACTAAGTGAAGTAAGTCAGAGAAAGACAAACACTGTATAATATCACTTACATGGAGAATCTAAAAAATACAACAAACTAGTAAATATAACAAAAAAGAAGCAGACTCACAGATACAGAGAACAAACTAGTGGTGACCAACAAGGAGAGGGGAGGGGGGAGGGGCAAGGTAGGGGAAGGGAATTAAGAGATACAAACTGTTAGGTACAAAATAAGCTACAAGGACGTACTGTACAACATGGGGAACTTAGCAAATATTTTATAATCACTATAAATGGAGTATAACATTTAAAAATTGTGAATCACTATATTGTACACCTGTAACAGCTACTATGCTTCAATTTTAAAAATAAATAAATAACTGTGGCTGAGGACACACCCTCCTCTTCCTTATCTTTTCCATGTCAACATGGGACTGAAGGAGGCTCTTCCAAATTGGACATCCATTCTCAGTTGCCAAACTAGTATTAATGCAGGCTTTCTTCAGCAGTTTTGAAAAGTCAACGCTAGCTCTTCTATCCTGGAAATTATTTTCATGCTTTAGAGCTTCGGGCATCTTTTACACGATGTCAGATTCTCTGAGAATGAGGCCAGAAATGGCACAAGGGGCTCTGAATCTCATTTTATATAAAGCCTTTCACAATAGCTGGTGTCAGGCCATAATAGTTGATTTCACACATTCAAACAACTGCAGAGTCTAAACCTTATAATGAGACCTGGGTATCCATGCTCCGTTAGGTGTTCATTGGGATGTTAAATCAAAACCAAACAATACTAGAATGCTGAACACTCCCTGGAGAGGGGAGGATCGGTTCAGTTTTGATGTGCTAGTTCCTTCCACCCTTGTATATCACATTGCGGATTTTTAACAGTTTCATTGTTGTTCAGTTCCTTCAGTAAGTTGCTTCTTCCTATTTCCTAACAGTATTCAAATCTATACCCATCTCTCTGTTTCCACCAACGGTGTCTTATTTATCTGGAAAATTACTAACAATCTCTCACCATCAAAAATCAGTAAACACATTTTTAAAAAATCAAGCCACTGTGACTAAAAATCTGCATGAGGAAAATAACCTAGAATTATTCTCCCAGAGGCTGCAGAAATTGAAATGATCAGATACAAAATATTTACTCAAAAAATACTTACTGACTTCCTACTCCATGCCAGGCACCGTTGTAGTCACTCGGAGTCCATCAGTGAACCAAACAGCCAAAGGTCTCTGTCTCCATGGGGTTTACATTCTAGCATCTTCTCCCTCAGACTCTGAGCTTTCTGGAGCTGGAACAGTTTCTTACTCACCTCTGAATCCCTAGCACCTAGCAGAGCTTGGCACATCAAATGCCCTCAGTGAACGTTTGTAGAGTTCTCTGTCCTCTCTCTTCTGTCACTCCTTCCCCACTTTCCTCTCACTTTCATGCCCCTCTGCTTAGATACATTGTCTTAGCCAAAAGTAGAGTTTATAACTCTAATTCAAAAAGATGCATGTACCCCAATGTTCATCACAACACTTTGTAAAACAACCAAGACATAGAGACAACACAAATGTTCATCAGTAGATGATTGGCTTAAGAAACTGTGGTGTGTGTGTGTGTGTGTGTGTGTGTGTGTGTGTGTAAAGTGGAATATTACTCAGCCATAAAAAAGAATGAAATAATGCCATTTGTAGCAACATGGGTAGAACTAGGGAATATTATACTTAATGGAGTAAGATAGAGAAAGATTAATATTATAAATCACTTATATGTAGAATATAAAAAAATAGTACAAATGAGTCTATATACAAAACAGAA